>NC_060127.1:118833982-119139295 GCF_021461395.2 Schistocerca americana
CATCTCACAGAAACTCCTCTGCCACTATCAGAATAAGCTCTCTTAGCCACAACTATGAAATGTGAGTTAAGTCACTCATAATAAAATTCAGGACTCAGTTTGTTTTGAAAATTAGTACTTCAACTTTAATACTGAAACTCCACAAAACAGACTTCTTAAATCAATTGCTCACAGTCTGGTTTCTGTTAAAGTTGTAGGGGTAGCTTTTGCTCCATATATTTTATCCATGATTACTTCAGAATTTCAAAGTGTAGTCCAGTAATCACTTTCAAATTTTTTGTTAATCTAAAAATGCTACAAATGTATGTTTTCCTTTCTTCAGTATTCCATCACATCCTTAAATTTCTCTGGAACCGAAACTAAGCTCCCCCAAAGTCAGCTTCTTAACTTCATGCTTGTCTGGTATTTCCACTGTCAGCATCTGCCTTCTTTCAAATTGGAAACATTACATTCCTCTTGAAGCCTGGAGGTTTTCTGCCATTCTCCTATATCCCACATACTAAATTCTTAATCGAATAGTTCTGTTATGGTTAGTTTGCTCAAAAATTTTAATAATCCTAAAGGAATGTCAAATAATGGAAAATTTAGGGTGGAATGTAACAATATTATGAAAAGGATAGTTGCTACTCACCATATAGTGGAGATGCTGAGTTGCAGATGGTCACAACAAAAAGACTGTCGGAAAGTGAGCTTTTGGCCAACAAGTCCTTTGTCAAACGTAGACCACACACACACACACACACACACACACACACACACACACAAATGCTAATGCAGCTCACTCCAAATGACCACAGTCTCTGGCAGCTGAGGCTAGACTGGGAGAGGCAGCCGGTGGTGGGGGTAAGGAGGAGCCTGTGGCAGGGAGGGCTAGGGATAGCAGGGTAGGTGTTGGGGATGGTAAAGTGCTGCTTGTGGGAGAATACAGGGATGACGTGGGGTGGAGAGAGGGTAAGGGTAGGGCAGCTATGTGCAGTTGGGTGCTTAGACAAAGGGCCAGTGGGGGGATACAGGGGGGGGGGGGGGGGGGGGGGCGAGCGGAAAAGGAGAGAAGTGGAATAAAGAGCGGTGCAGTGGGAACAGGGAAGGAGCTAGATGGGTAAGAAAAATCGCTAATGAAGGTTGAGGCCAGGAGGGTTACAGGACTATAATGTAACATATTATTATTATTATTTTTTCTTTCTTTTCTTAACTCCCTCATTCATACATATGAAAAATATATCTAAAAACAAAGATGATGTGACTTACCAAATGAAAGTGCTGGCAGGTCGACAGACACACAAACAAACACAAACATACACACAAAATTCAAGCTTTCGCAACAAACTGTTGCCTCATCAGGAAAGAAGGAAGGAGAGGGAAAGACGAAAGGATGTGGGTTTTAAGGGAGAGGGTAAGGAGTCATTCCAATCCCGGGAGCGGAAAGACTTACCTTAGGGGGAAAAAAGGATGGGTATACACTCGCACACACACACATATCCATCCACACATGTACAGACACAAGCAGGTCTTTAAATATGTCTCCCACAGAAGAACCACAAAAGTGCCCCACTTGTGACAGGATACTTTCCGGGACTGGATCAGACTCTGAATGTGGCTCTCCAGCAGGGATACGACTTCCTCAAATCCTGCCCTGAAATGACATCCATCCTTCATGAAATCCTCCCCACTCCACCAAGAGTGTCTTTCCGCCATCCACCTAACCTTCGTAACCCCTTAGTTCATCCCTATGAAATCCCCAGACCACCTTCCCTATCCTCTGGCTCCTGCCCTTGTAACCACCCCTGGTGTAAAACCTGTCCCATGCACCCTCCCACCACCACCTACTCCAGTCCTGTAACCTGGAAGGTGTACATGATCAAAGGCAGAGCCACGTGTGAAAGCACCCACGTGATTTACCAACTAACCTGCCTACACTGTGAAGCTTTCTATGTGGGAATGACCAGCAACAAACTGTCCATTCACATGAATGGACACAGACAGACAGTGTTTGTTGGTAATGAGGATCACCCTGTGGCTAAACATGCCTTGGTGCACAGCCAGCACATCTTGGCACAGTGTTACACCATCCGGGTCATCTGGATACTTCCCACTAACACCAACCTGTCAGAACTCCGGAGATGGGAACTTGCCCTTCAGTATATCCTCTCTTCTCGTTATCCGCTAATTTCAAGTTGCCGCTGCTCATACCTCACCTGTCTTTCAACAACATCTTTGCCTCTTTACTTCCGCCTCAACTGACATCTCTGCCCAAACTCTTTGCCTTTACAAATGTCTGCTTGTGTCTGTGTTTGTGCAGAGCAGACACATCCTTTCGTCTTTCCCTCTCCTTCCCTCTTTCCTGATGAAGCAACTGTGGGTTGCGAAAACTTGAAATTTGTATGTGTGTTTGTGTGTTTTTTATTGTGTCTATCTACCAGCGCTTTCTTGCTTGGTAAGTCACAGCATTTTTTAAAATATTTATATGACAAGTTCCTCTGCATTGGTATTGTTGATAAGTGTGTATTCTGATTATGTGTTAGAAAGTATTAAATGCACTTATTGAGATAGCAAAGTTTATTCATTCATTCATGATTATGATACCCATCTGTTCATCTCTCCATGACGTGCCGAGGATCCTGTATCAAGAGGATCGTAGCTAACAAGAAGAATTCGCACGAGCAGAGGAGGGGCGATCCGGAACTTTCTAATGCACAATCAGAATACACACTTTTGAACAATACCAATGCAGAGGAACTCATCACATGTCCACCCACTACAACTTACAGTAACAGACAGATGAATCTAAAGGAATTAAAAAACTGAAGAGCATCTCGCTATCTCTTTTGTTTGTATGTCAATGTTATCTATGGTACAAAATTTTCTCCGCATTGGTATTGTTCAGAAGTTTATATTGTGGTTGTGTGTTAGAAAGTAGTAAGACACTTATCAAAATAGCAAAGTTTATTCGTTCATTCATGACGATGATACCCAGTTGTTCATCTCTCCGCGACATGCTGAGAATCCTGCATCAAGAGGATGGTAACTAACAAGAAGAATTTGCACGAGCAGAGGAGGGGCGATCCGGAACCAGTATTGTCATACCAATCGCCATGTACAATGGTGGTAACAAGGAAAGGATGTATGTAAGTTCATGAATGTTAAATGCTGAATATATGTATAGAATATTGAATGTCTGTTTATATTAGAGCCAGTTAAAGTTCACTCAGGATAGGTGTACCTTCCAATTTTTTTTCAATCATTCTTTCAAAATTTCTCTTTTAATTCTTGAGACAGCAATTTTTTTAATCAGTTTCCAATATATATAAATCACATTCTTAGTCCCTCCACCTCTAT
Organism: Schistocerca americana; assembly: GCF_021461395.2. Lineage (NCBI taxonomy): Eukaryota > Metazoa > Arthropoda > Insecta > Orthoptera > Acrididae > Schistocerca > Schistocerca americana. Next base: position 118,837,319 of record NC_060127.1, read on the forward strand.
TCAGAACATAGGATATATTGCAGGGGGAGTTCCCACCTGCGAAATACAGAAAAGTTGGAAGCTGGTGTTGGTGGGAAGGATCTGTGTGGCACAGGCTGTGAAGCATAATTGGAATGAAGAACATCATATTGGGCAGCGAGCTCAGCAATGGGGCAGTCCAGCTGTTTCTTGGCCACTGTCTGTCATGGCCATTCATGCAGACAGACAACATTGTTGTTTGTCATCCCCCATCCCTGTTTACTGCTTACCTCCACCACCTGGTTGCCTCTCCCATCATGCACTGCTGCTTACAGTCAGTATGGCATTTGTGTGTGTGTTTTGTCTATTTTCAACAATGGTCTTGTTGGCTGAAACTCACTTTCCAACAGTCTTTTTGTTGTGCCTATCTGCAACTCAATGTCTCTGCTACATGGTGAATAGTTACTTTCTTTCTCATAATATTGTTATATTCCATCCTAGATTTTTCATTGTTTGATTTAGGTTTTATTCAGATTGTCACAGAGTACTACAGTTCTGTCATCTAACTACCAGACTGAAAGTGGCAACATTAATTATTTTTATTATTGGAGTGAAAAGTTGTACTATTATGGTGCATCTGGCGGCAGTTTGTCATGTGCTTATATGCTTTCCTAATACATTTTTAATTTTTTTTTTATTTTTGCTACTGTCACTTCCAAGTTGCTGTTTCTTGAAGTGCAACTAATTGAAAACAATCCAATGTGGAAAAAAGACCAGAGTATATTCAGTCTGCCATACAGGAAGAGTCATTTGCTATGAATATTTAGATTTCAGTTTGAGAACTTGCCTTGTGAATCATCACAATCAATACTTTGTCACTTCACTGTCCATTACATGGACTGGCACCAAAATTCACAAATTGTTTAAGTTCACATCAGTAAGAAAGCTCTGGTTATGCAAGTGGTACCCCACAAACTGGTACATATGCAATTTATTTATATTAAAAAATATTAGACACAATAGCTGGCCACTACAGGGTAAAATATTTAGTACTACAGATGCATAAAATATTTAGTACTACAGATGCACCCACACCAAAGTCCATACACTACCTTAGCTTTTAGAATGATTAGTGCTTTTGTCAGAGAGCAGACAGATGCTTTGGCCTCTTCCTCCCTCTCACTCCTCCCTCTTCATTTCTGTTTATCTCATTACAGGTGGCTCCCTCTCATTCTGGTGTCTGAGTCCTTCCAAACATCCCCAGCTTATCAAACTCTTGTTGTGAAAGTTAGGTAGTGTCTCACTTTTACTTTTATACTTTTTTTCAGCAGTACTAAATATTTAACCAGTTGGAGGTAAGTACTGGTTAGCAATGCTGGCTCACATTGTTTTTAGTTTTCTCAAGTGAACTTTTGATCCAATTGAATGGGATAGGCTGCTACTCGCCTCAAAAAGGACACTGTGAGTCACAGACAGGCACAACGAAAGGACTGTTATACATCTAAGCTTTTGGCTGGAAGTCCTTTTTTAGCAACCTATCCTTTTCATAATATTGTTGTTATTCCAGCCTGGACTTTCAATTGTTTGATCCAACTCATTTATATTAGGCCTTCTGAGATTTGGCACCAACTACAAATTAAAGTCCCATCTTTTTCAGATGCACACCATGTGTACTTTTAATTCATGTTACTAAGTTTTGACTGACAACCTTTCAGCCATTCTCACACAGCAAAGTTGTTGGCTAGGAGACTTCAAAGAGCAGGTGTAGGCACTTAAGTGGAAAGCTTTTCTTTGTTCTTCACACACAATGGCACCTTTACTTTGTGAAGTGTGAGATGTAGATGTACCTGATAAGTGTAGCTGACAGTAATGGGCGTGTAGTGTGATGTCATGTTTGTGTCAGACTGTGATGATGATGAGAGAAGAAAGAGGGTGAAACCCACTGCCAGCACGTACCCTACTCTCTTGAACAGCACTTTAGTGGGCCACAGAGTTTAACGTACCCATCTGACTGACAGATCACAATGACAGTGCCGCATGCCCTCATATCATCAAACACTGCAGAGAGCTTTGGACTTTATTCCAGGACACTGGCACAAAGTCTTGTGAGAAGAAACTGTATGCTACCACTCCTCCTACCCTTTGCTGTAGGGAAAATGGCGAGCTGCCACCAGCACATAGGGTACACAGGTGGTTATCAACCCAAATACTGACCAACCTTGACGTTGCTTAACCTCTGTGATCTCGTGAGAACTGATGTATTCAACAAAATAAGGCCATTGATGACCTGAAATTATGTGTCCACAACTTTTTCCCCTCATGTCAAAAACAGAGAAAGTGGTGAGGTTGAGAATGATGACAGAGGTTGAGGGGTTGGGGAAGAGTGGTGGGTGGTTAGGGGGTGTGGGGAGCTTTAGTGGAGGGTGGGGATTGGGGTGGGGGGTGCATGAGGGGGTGAGGAATGGGAGGGGGAAGGGGACAAGGATAGAGAGGGGCAGTGGGAAGGGAAGGGGAAGGGGAAGGGGAAGGGGAAGGGTGTGTGTGTGTGTGTGTGTGTGTGTGTGTGTGTGTGTGTGTGTGTGTGTGTGAGAGAGAGAGAGAGAGAGAGAGAGAGAGAGAGATTCAGAAGGACTGCACACAGGTAAAGTTTTGAGATAGAATACGAAACCCAAAGCATCTATTGTTAACTCAGATACGTGTACCTCTGTGCACTTACATGGCAGGAGCAGTTGTGGCAGGTGGTGTTGGCAGACAGCAGGAGGATGGAGGTGCCATGCAGCAGCCTCTGTCCCTCGAGGAGGCAGTGCAGGCAGCGGGGGCAGCAGCTGCCACTGCCGCCGCCCCCAGAGGGAGCCAGCAGGGGGTGCGAGCAGTTGGCCACCGGACACACCTCTGGATAGCATGTGATGTTTCCTTGCTGGGTGAGAGCAGAAAAGTCTACACAAATGATCTACATAAAAACGAGACTGTGTCAAAATGCGACCTCTTGTGCAACGGTTATATCACTGACTGAGAATCGTGTACAAGGCAACTCAAAATGAATATGGCAACTACAAATGGCTACAAATATTAAAGGCATAGGGACACATTAATAAGCATTTGAACGTAAAAGAAATTTCCAAATTTTTAAAATACTTTATAGGTGTCCTATGTGACTCACCTCGGTCACGTGGATATAATTTTTCTTTTTCTTTTTATTGTGCCTCTGTTCAACAACTTTATGAGTTATGAGGACTTGTTCAATAGAAGGGATAAATTTCACAGTAGCAAAGATGAACAAGTGTTCATGGATCTTAAGGTATGCACTTTAAGAGCCTATCTTTACTGGACTTTTTTCTCGTTTTGGTCCATCCTACCTCCTCTGAAAGCTTGCCGGTCGAGTTCTGGTTCATCCTGTATATTCCTTGTTGCAACCGAGCAACTATTCTCCACTGGCTCTGTCCCACCAATGCAGATATTCCCATACACCCCATTGGTAGTGATGGAAGCTTCAGTGACAATGAAAGTTTGAGTTAAGCCTGGAGGTGTGATCAAATAGCTTAACAGTGAATGTGATTGCTTGTGATAAAGAGGGAATCCAGATTTGAGTTCCAGTCTTGCACAAACTTTCAGCTCACATGACATATTCATTATTACTTCAAATCAGTGTAGGTCAATGTTCCAGCAAAAGTTTTTAGTGTGGTTGAAATTTTAAAACACAAGCATTTATTTTGCATATCAAGTTCTTCTGTACATTGAAATTCCCCAGTAATACGAGGGTCACTCAAAGAGAAATGCACACTATTTTTGTAAAAATATAGTTTTCACTCTGCATGTGTGAAAGTTTTAGAGTGTGTTTTCAAACTTAGTTCAACCTGTTCCTGTGAGTGGCGCCGTCACAGCATGTCTTCAAGATGGCTGCTAAACATGACGTTTGTCAGAAGCAACGTGCTGTCATTGAATTCCTGTGCTGTGAAAACGAGACAGTGGGAAACATCCACAAGAGGTTGAAAAAGGTGTATGGAGATGCTGCTATCGATCGCTGTACAGTTAGTAAGTGGGCAAGCAGATTATGTGATGACAGCGGGCACGGCAATATTGATGATTGTCCTAGCAGTGGCAGGCCTCATACTGCACGCACTCCAGACAATGTGCAGAGAGTTGATGAATTGGTGACTGCTGACAGACACATCACAGTGAACTAATTGTCATGCTATGTTGCGATAGGGGAAGGAAGTGTTTGCAGAATACTGAAAGTGTTGGCGTTAAAAAAGGTTTGTGCCAGGTGGGTTCCCAGGATGCTGACAGTGGCTCACAAAGAAAAAAGAAAAATGGTATGCAGAGAACTTTTGGAACAGTATGAGAATGGTGGAGATGAATTTTTTGGAAGAATTGTGACAAGTGATGAAACATGGCTTCATCATTTTTCACCAGAGATGAAGAGGCAATCAGTGGAGGTTGGTCCAGAATTTTACCATGTGGATATACAGGCGCTGGTTCCAAGATGGTGTAAGGCAGTTGTGAGGGATGGAAATTATGTGGAGAAATGAAAATATTGTTCCTAAAGGATGTATCTACACACTGTGAAACTTTCAAACCTGTAGAATAAAAGATGGATTTAAAAAAAAAAAAAATAGTGCGCATTTCTTTTGGAGTGACCCTCGTACTAACTACACCTTAGGAATTAGCAAGACATTAATTACTGTCTGAATGATGATAATTTTGAAACCAAGGCCTTAATTAATTTTGATATTTACAAGGTAAATGTTATCAGAAAGTATGAAAGTCATTCAAAAACTAGTGCCTCCCATTTATTTTCACAAAAACTACAATAGTTATAGAAATGACAGTAACACAATTGCATAGTGCAATATTTCAGCAACATACTGTCACATTTCCACATGGTCGTCACCATTCATTATGCACTTTTGCCAATGATGAAGAAGATGCTGCACACTGCACACTCATAAAGACCTGAACTGACTGAGGCTAGCTACTGCCTTACAGCTCCAGTGACAGCATCTGAGTCTGGAAAATGTTGGCAATGTAGTACATCTTGTGCATGCCCATAGAGGTGGAACTCTAATGACAGTAATTCAGGAATGTGTGGTGGATGTGGTCAGAGAGTCTAGTCAAATATGGCAATGAGTTCCACAGTCGCAAAACTGTTGTGGGACCGAGCATTATTGTGTTTTGATTGGAAGTTTGTCTTCTTTTATGCCTGACACTGGAAATTCAAGCTTCCAGCCCAGGCAGTGTGGCAGTGTAGTGTTATGAACTGACAGTTATTGAGGCTTGCTTTACTTACTTTACTCTCGGAGACACTGAAAAGAACCATACCATTTGTATCCGAGAAGGCAGTGCACATCACTTTGCCTGCAGATGGCTTTGTCTTTACCTTATTTGCAGGAGAGCTCAAATGTTGCCACTCTGTGAACTACCTTTTGAATTCTGGCTTGTAGTTGTGACAGTTCAAGGGATAATGATGTTCAGAAAATTGTCACCTTCAGCGTAATACAGGTTCAGTAGGTCCCAACTGATTTCCATTCAACATTCTTTTTCACATAAGCATCCATGGGACCTATGTTGTACACACTTTGCATAACCTAAGTTATGTAACATCTCTTTTAAGGCATTTCAGTTAACATTCAGCTGCGTACACAATTCCTCAGTCACGATCCACCTTTCATCGTGCAGGAGTTGATCGAGGCACTGTTCATTATGAGAGATGCATGCCGAGCAGGTTGACCGGGGTGTGGTTTGTCATGCATATCTATTTCAACACTACTGAAATGCAGTACCCAGGATTTCACATTACTTGCATATACTGTACATCTCCAAACACCTTTTTCAAGCACAGATGGATCTGAATTGGTGTAATTTGTTCAGCAGTCAACGTCTGACATCTTTCTGGAATGCTCCCTTGATGCTGCTGTCTGTTGCAGGGCAACAAAATGGGCAGCATACTACTGCAAAGGTTCAAAAATTATTACTACACCAACATAATCTGGCTCGGACACCGAAAGTTGATGCAAAATGATAGGAGGCATTAGTTTCAGAATGACTTGTAAATAGCGAGAAGGCAAAAAAGTGTGTCTTTAGTCTAGGAAAGACACCAGAACCATCAGGGATGCTCCTCTTTGCGGTGTTCTGAGCTGAGTGAAGCAGATGTGTGCACACCCGTACCTGACAGACACAGGTGGTGCAGGGCAGCGACGGGTGTGGGAACAGCTGGCCGTCGTCGTATGTGCGGCTGCCGTACTGGCAACCCTTGCACAGGGGACAGCACTCGCCGGGCGTGAGCCGTGGGTGGTAGCACTGCAGTGTGCACTCCACAGGGCTGCATTCCACTTGGCCATTCTGGAACACAATGTTTTATTTTACAGTTTTTTGTTCCACTGTACTCTGGGCAGACACGAAATAGTGTTACGACCAACAGTGATGTACACAAAATTCCTCTCTACACTTCTGCTGCATTATATCATTTTATTTTTAATTGAAAAAAAGAAATAAAGGAGTGATGATATGTAATCAAATCCCCATCCAGCCTTCCACATTTACATTCCCCATGGTTTCTCTATATTGCTCATGGAAAATTCCAGAGTGCTTTGTTTCGAGAAAATACAGTCCAAGTGGGATCTTAAACCTTAATCTTCCTTTTTTCGCAAGACTTCAGACTGCCTCTCCAACTGATTAGTTTTTTCAGGTACATGTTTGATAAAAGCTTTTCTGATTATTCATGAACTGTATGTGTAGCATGTAGTGAAACGATCCTCTACTGTTGACCAATGCAAAATGGGCTTCTGTAGGGTAAAATTTAACAAAAGGAGCTAATGAACTTGTTTGTCATGTTTCTATGCGTTAACTCTGTGAGAGTGAATTCTACTGAAGCGTGTCTTGAATGGTTTGTTTCATATAGAAGAAATTCTGGGTGGGCTGCAACAACTGCCAGTGGCTGCACCTACGAGACACAGTGTTTCTTGTCCCACTTATTTCTGCTCGTACAGACCTTGCTGGTTTTGATAACTCTGTGAAATCTGCATCATTCCACATAAAACATCAGAATTATGCCACTTGTTAAACGCCAATTTTGAAAGATTTATTGTAAAGATTATTCGTGCATAGATCTTCAAAAATATATCTTGAACAGTAATATGAAATCTTAATAGGATCTAGTGCGACAAGGTTGATGTATACTGTTGAATTGCTATACCACATTGTTAAAGACAATAGGCAACTTATTATTTCAAAATATATATATTTATTTTGGAAACTATGTCAGTTTACCTAAACTGAAATAACAGCATCCAGAGTGAACATCTGACAATAGAAGACACAGTGAACTTTAACTGAAAAAAGGTAAGACCCTGAGCATTAATATACATGTTTGAATGAGTGTTTTTTATTTAGCAGATTGAGATTACAAAGTTTTTTTAAGGTAAGGCTGATTTCAGATTCATAAACAATTCCTATTGTCTCAAAGTAACTTATCAGTTTAGGAGCTACAGTCTAACAAGAATAGATTGCAAGGTAAACTGTTTATATTAAAAAACTAAAAACCCGCCTCCATTGCGAAAAAGCACCTAGTGTTAAGTGGTAACCCAGGTTTTGGTGTAGATAACTACACCTTCTTCAGAACAACAATAAAACCCACAAGTGCCTAAGAAGACCTTTGTCAATTATTAAAAGAACACCATAGCTATACATTTACAAATGAAAAAGAAAGGAAAACACAAACAGTACATATGTACAAAGTCAAAACCACTACTTAACTTAATGGTGTACGCTCCACCTCACTCCGGCCTATTGATAGGCCGAAACCTGGGTTAACACTTGACACTAGGTGCTTTTTTCGCAATCGAGGCGGGTTTTTAGTTTTTTAATATATTAGCCAACGATTGCTGATGCGCTGCGATGTTGAAGGTTCTTAAACTGTCTATAAGTTTAAAATCAGTCATATTTGATAAAACCTAGCAGTCATACAGTGACACAGTGCTTCCGGTTTTTCTTATGACACAATAGTGTTTAACTTCTCTAAACGTTTGGCCTGAAAAATTTACCTTCTTGGATGGCTACAGAGAAATACAGTAATTAGTGGACCACTTGAAACTTCCTACCTGATTAAATTTTGTGCAAGACTGGGACTTAACCCAAAACCTTCCCATTCGTGACCAATGCTCTTACCAACCAGACTAGCCAGGCATGATGCACGATCTGCTCCCACAGCTTTACTTCTGTCACTACCTTTCTCCTACCTTCTAAACTCGTAAGAGCATTGCCCGTGAAAGGAAAGGTTCCGTGTTCGAGACCTGGTGTGACACACAGTTTTAACCTGCCATGAAATTTCAAAACAACTTATAATGACTGTGTTATAGGCAAATTTTTAGACTCATCCAAGAGTTTTGACATGGTTGACAATCAAATAAAATATTACTAAACAAAATAGAAGCACTAGGTGTAGGGGAATTAGTTAATGATTGGTTCCAGTCACACTTAGAAAATATGGTGCATATGGTTATAGGTGCCCTACATTTCAAATGATGCTCAATTTTTACTGAAACAATTAACATACCCTAAAGATATTAACGTAGATGTTACTCAAGGGAATATGTCAGGACTAATTCTGTTTTTAATATACATTGTCTGACAAACAAAAGTGAAGCACCCAGAAGACACGGTGAGAAGTCAATGTAACTTTGCACATGTGCACATTGGCAGCAGGTATGTAAGTGGTTGGAGCTGCAGTTCTCTGTAACAAGTAGAACAGCCATCAAAGTGCATTAATGTTAGTCACATTTAGTGTTGTTAACAGGCCTGACAGGAATAAAAGGGGTGTGAACAGTGTCGGATGTTGAGTGGTCACAGAAGGACACTGCAGTGCTAGGCACTCTTGAGAGACAGTATTAGTGGCATCTGACAGAGTTTGAAAGGGGCCTCATTAGGAGTCTGACCACCACAAGAGAAGGTCACCATATTGTGCAGTGAGTGTGTTGTAAACCCTCCACATCTGTGCCTGCCATCTGTGAACAAGTAATAGACTCCCTGCAACAGTCTGTGTCATCTCTCACCACTGTTCAGAGATTAGCAACAGCTCGACTAAGAAATTACTGTCTCTTGCATAGGCTGCCGTTAACATCACAACACAAATGACTGCATGTGGAGTGGTGTCAAGATCTGGAAGCACGGACTGCTGGTGAACGGTATCACACTGGGGTCAGTGCCGAATCATGGTTGCGCACTATTCCTGATGATCGCCATCAGAGGGTATGGTGGTGACCTGGGGAAAGGTCCATTTCTTCCAATATTTTGGGTAGGCACCCAAACGCTACTCCTGCCATCATGATGTGGGAAGCTACCAGGTGTGCCTTCATGGGTCTCGGCTGGTAGTGACTGGGAAACTCTGACGGGACAATGGTACAGTCAGACGTCATGTATTCTGACGTGTTACCTCTGGTGTGACAGTATCGCGGTGCAATTTTCCGATAGGAGGACAGTGCTCATCGAGATGTGGCAAATGTTTCTATGAACTGTGTGTGACGGTGAGATACTCCCGTGACTGGCAAGTTATCTGTATTTGCCCCCAATAGAACATGTGTGGGACCAGCTCAGACGTCAACTCCGTTCCAGTGCGAGTATTCAGGATATTGAGGAGCAACACAACAGTTGTGAGCTAGCTTGCCTCAGGAAAGTCTACAATGATTTCATGACACACTTCTTGACTGACTCAGTGCACACATTCAGGTCAGAGGTTATGCAGTGTTGTACTGATAAATATTGTCACAGTGCCAAGTTGCTTGAAAACTTGGCTAGATATTGTAATTGCTGAAATATCATCACATACCCTCTCGACTCGTGGAATTTCATTTTCTCCTCCAGTGTGCTTCACTTTTATCATCAGACAGTGTATATGGGTTGGGTTGTTTGGGGGAAGAGACCTAACAGCGAGGTCATCGGTCTCGTCAGATTAAGGAAGGATGGGGAAGGAAGTTGGCCGTGCCCTTTCAAAGAAACCATTTAGGGAAGTCACGGAAAACCTAAATCGTGATGGCCGGACACAGGATTGCTTACACACAGAAGACAACTTATCATTTTAAATGTGATAACTCTAGTTTTTAGTGATGAATATTGATTGTCAGCTGACATGGAATGAACACTAAGATATTGGCAATTAGATTGTGAGCAGCATGTTATGGCCCTTGAATGCTATCATCAAAGTGCAAAAGTCAGTGCTTTGTGGTGACATACTACTCCTATGTACATTCATTTCACAGCTGTGAGATACTTTTCTAGGGTAAAATGTACAAAACATGGATACATTGTCCAAACTGGGGAAAGGCCTGTAAGGATAATAACTAAAAGCAGTAATTGAGCTCACTGCAAAGAAATATTTAAAAAAATTGTGTATCCATATTGTGTTAAATGAATTATTATTGTGCACATCAGGAGAAACAAAGAAAAGTACATTACCAATAGTTATACAGTGTACACAATTGTGACACAAGATTCACTTTGGATTTACATTCAGAAAGGAAAAACAACCATAGAAACTTCAAACAGCATTTCATATCAGAGATTAAAATGAATAACATATTGCCCAAGCAGATGGGAGAGTTGCTTAAAATACATTTATTTAAAAAGGCAGTCAAACCTTACCTATTAAAAATTGCATACTTGACAGTGAAAGATTACTTAGAGAGTTGGAGTTAATAATAATAATAATAATAATAATAATAATAATAATAATGATGATGATGAGCGTTTGGCATCATTGGCCGGGAGGCCCCTCGCGGGGCAGGTCCGGCCGCCATATCGCAGGTCTTATTACATTCGGCGCCACATTGGGCGACCTGCACGCCGGATGGGGATGAAATGATGATGAACACAACACAACACCCAGTCCCTGAGCGGAGAAAATCTCCGACCCAGCCGGGAATCGAACCCGGGCCCAGAGGACGGCAATTCGTCACGCTGACCACTCAGCTACTGGGGCGGACATAATAATAATAATAATATAAAGAAGAAAACAGGAGGAAAAAATTGAAATATACATCCAACTGGCTGAGGAAGTCAAAGACATGTGGCATCAGGATAAAGTTGACATCATACCAATTATACTATCAACTACAGGAGTCATACCACACAATATCCACAAGTACATCAACGCAATACAGCTACATCCAAACGTATATATACAACTACAGAAATCTGTAATTATTGATACCTGTTCAATTACCCGAAAGTTCCTAAATGCAATGTAACATATACCGTACAGTTAAAAGGAAGTCACGCTTGATCAAGGTCCGCATCACTTTCCATTTTTAACCAGACATAATGTCTGAGACAGGAAAGAGAAATAATAATAATAACAATAACAATTATACAGATTATTCTAGACCATAATACCAAAGTCACACCATTTTATCTGAGTCATCAGCCCCTCATGAAGAGTTAGATAATTATACTGCATGACAAAAGTCATGGAATACCTCCTAATATCATCTCGGAACTACTTCTGCCTGGTGTAGTGCAGAAACTCAACGTGGCATGGAGTCAACAAGTCACTGGAAGTCCTCTGCAGAAATATTGAACCATGCTGCCTCTATAGCCGACCAAAATTGCAAAAGTGTTGCAGGAGTTTGTGCATGAACTGACCCCTCATTTATGCCCATAAATGTTTGATGGGATTCATTTCAGGTGATTTGGGTGGCCAAACTATTCGTTCGAGTAGTACAGAAGGGTCGACCGAAGTGTCCGATCCCACCCGTTGGCTTTGACCCATGACGTAAGGGTGTTGTGTGTGACGTCACGACGGCGCGGAATTTAGTTTGTGAGAGTGGCATGTTTGTAGGTGTCATTTTGATGCGATCGGTGGTGCTCTCTGGTGGTGTGTTAGGTGATGTTTTTGGTTTAGTTTGAGAGTGTGGCGTCGTGTGAATTTTGGTAAATTGCTTTTTTTATGTCTTTGGTAGGTATGGATATGACTGACAGGGTCAACAGTTTTCGGTTGTCGACTATGATAGGGGACAGTGCATTGTCTCTAATAAAATTTCCTCAACTATTCAGATTTTTGGATGAAGTCGTGAAGTGTTCAGTATGTCGTGAAGAAATGAGGCTTACTTAAAGTTCCGGCATCTCAGACCATGGATGGCTGTATGTGGAGATGTCGTAAGGATAACAGGTCAAGAGAAGTGTTCGATCCCAATGTATGGCTGTGAATGTTGGTATTGGTATCGGGAGATGTTTTTGAGCTATATAGGTCAAGGGAAGTGTTTAGGACCTAATTTATGGGATCGGGAGCTGCTGTTGAGCTATATAGGTCAAGGGAAGTGTCCGATTCCAGATGATACTGTGTTTAGTGGTATTTGGGGAGTTTTGTGATGTCAGTTTTTTTCATCATTTTGTGTGGTTTTGTATGGGGGTGGGTGTGTAAATTTGTTTATATTTAGTTTGTACCCACCCAAAAACCTCCTATTTCCCGCACTTGTCACGTTAGTGTCATTAGGCTTTTTGTGGAATGTGTGTGTGTTTGTTTTTCGATGTATTTTTGTCCTCATAATGTGTACATAACAACTTTATATGCGCCATATTGGAATCATGGTTTATGGTTGTTTCCGCCATATTTGTGACGTCATGGGTCAAAGCAGACGGGCGGGATCGGACGCTTCCGTATTTCCGTACATAATGTTTTTGGATATATCCCGTTGTGGGATGGTGCATGCTGAAAAAGGGCAGTTCCCAGGTAGCCTTGAACTACAGAATTTATTTCTCTAATGAAACAACAAGAAAACATGGAACACAGAAACTGAATCTCTACAAAGAGCAAGAGAGATCATTCTGATCTTAGCACACAGTCTGTCACCATCGATTGCTCTCCAAGGTCGGAATCGGTTGTGATCCCAATTGGTGGTGCACTCGCATTGTCTTCACCTGGTAGTGCTGTATTGGTGACTCGTCGTTTACTTGGCAGCACACTCATCAGCTCACACCCCTGGAGAGCTGCAGGAGGCAGTCCTATATTGGCCACCCGGCATAAGGGTACTTGGAAACAGTCGATGTCATGTGGCTTTGTGGATGCGAAATAGTGCCAGCTGTCCTGTGATCGCGGCGCCCTCCCTACCACAGCGTATGGCACAGTGAAGTCCAACAGTGTCAGCTGCAGGCACCTGGTGTGACAGCAATATGCAGGGTATTGCTTTGTGGTGTCATGCCGGAATATTGAGCACTTGAGGTACAAAGCATTCCTCTTCCCTTTGGAGAAAGATGGCAAAGCCATCTCGAGACAGTGGCCACAGTGGAGGTGACAGTCGAGGACATAGCATTTTCAAACCGATCACATACAATTGGGGCCCAGTGACACGACACACTGTCAAAAAAAAAAAAATAAATAAATAAATAAATAAATAAATAAAAAATATATATACATATAAACAAAGATGAGGTGACTTACCGAACAAAAGCGCTGGCAGGTCGATAGACACACAAACAAACACAAACATACACACAAAATTCAAGCTTTCGCAACAAACTGTTGCCTCATCAGGAAAGAGGGAAGGAGAGGGGAAGACGAAAGGAAGTGGGTTTTAAGGGAGAGGGTAAGGAGTCATTCCAATCCCGGGAGCGGAAAGACTTACCTTAGGGGGAAAAAAGGACAGGTATACACTCGCACACACGCACATATCCATCCACACATACAGACACAAGCAGACATATTTAAAGACAAAGAGTTTGGGCAGAGATGTCAGTCGAGGCAGAAGTGTAGAGGCAAAGAAGTTGTTGAAAGACAGGTGAGGTATGAGTGGCGGCAACTTGAAATTAGCGGAGATTGAGGCCTGGCGGATGACGAGAAGAGAGGATATACTGAAGGGCAAGTTCCCATCTCCGGAGTTCGGATTCCGGAGATGGGAACTTGCCCTTCAGTATATCCTCTCTTCTCGTCATCCGCCAGGCCTCAATCTCCGCTAATTTCAAGTTGCCGCCACTCATACCTCACCTGTCTTTCAACAACTTCTTTGCCTCTACACTTCTGCCTCGACTGACATCTCTGCCCAAACTCTTTGTCTTTAAATATGTCTGCTTGTGTCTGTATGTGTGGATGGATATGTGCGTGTGTGCGAGTGTATACCTGTCCTTTTTTCCCCCTAAGGTAAGTCTTTCCGCTCCCGGGATTGGAATGACTCCTTACCCTCTCCCTTAAAACCCACTTCCTTTCGTCTTCCCCTCTCCTTCCCTCTTTCCTGATGAGGCAACAGTTTGTTGCGAAAGCTTGAATTTTGTGTGTATGTTTGTGTTTGTTTGTGTGTCTATCGACCTGCCAGCGCTTTTGTTCGGTAAGTCACCTCATCTTTGTTTTTATATATAATTTTTCCCACGTGGAATGTTTCCTTCCATTATATATATATATATATATATTTTTGGGAATATCACATCCTTGGGTGGCTGCAAATGGCCTCCAAATAGTCGAACATCTGAGGATCCAGTTCATTCCATGTAAACACCCACACCATTTTGGAACCATCACCAGTTTGCACAGTGCCTTGTTGGCAACTTGGATCCACAGCTTCATGGGGGCTGCGCCACACTCAGACCCTACCATCAGCTCTTACCAACCAAAATTGGGACTCATTTGACCATGCCACAGATTTCCAGTCACCTAAGGTCCAACTGATATAGTACGGTCACGAGACCAGGAGAGGCGCTGCAGGTGATGTCATGCTGTTAGCAAAGGGGCTCATGATGGTCATCTGCTACCATAGCCTGCTAATGCAAAATTTTGCTGCAAATTCCTAACGGATAAGTATGTTGTGCATCCCACACGGATTTCTGCAGTTATTTCACACAGTGTTCCTCATCTATTATCATTGACAACTCACAGCAAATGCCGCTGCTCTCGATTGTTAAGTAAAGGCCGTTAGCCACCATGTTGTCTGTGGTGGGAGGTAATGTCTGAAGTGTGGCATTCTCAGCACACTCTTGACACTGTGGATTGTGGAATATTGAATTGCCTGACGATTTCTAAAATGGAATGTCCCACGCATCCAGCTCCAGCTACCATTCTGCATTCAAAGTCTGTTAATTCCCATCTTGTGGCCATAATCATGTTGGAGACCTTTCCACACAAATCACCTAAGTAGAAATGACAACTCCACCAATGCACTGCCCTTTTATAGCTTGTGTACATGATACTACTGCTTTCTATGTGTGAATATTGCTATCCCACGACTTTAGTCACTTCAGTGTATTTTTTATGTTAGCAACAGAAAAAGCTAACTTATTCAAACTAAGTACAAATGTAATAGAAGTATATACAACCTGATGATGTGGTGAGTTTGTTGAGACATGGCCCTCAGATTCAGGAGGACAAAGGCCTGTGCTCTGTCCAGCCATTAGGTATTCCTAAATCACTTTGGCCAAATGTCAGATGGTTCTTTCAACAAGGCCATGGCCAACTGCCTGCATATGCATTTATGTCTACGTATAACTCTGCAATTCACAATTAATTGTTTGGCAGAGGGTTAATACAACTATTTTCACACTCTTTCTCGACTGTGCAACTCTTGACTAGCACATCAAAAAAATGAAAACCTAAATCTTTCCATGCAAGCTCTGATTTACTTTATTATATTGCTATGGTCATCTCTCCCTATGCAAGTGGGAGTAAACAAAAAGTATTTTTACATTCAATAGAGAAAGTTAGTGTATGGCATTTGTGAAAATACACTGAAGTGCCAAAGAAACTGATATAAGTATGCATATTGAAATACAGAGATATGTAAACACGCAGGAGACGGTGCTGTGATTGGCAATGCCTATATAAGACTACAAGTGTCTGGAGTGGTTGTTAGATCAGTTACTGCTGTTACAATGGCAGGTTATCAAGATTTAAGTGAGTTTGAACATGGTGTTATAGTCGGGGCACGAGCAACGGGACACAGCATCTCCAAGGTAGCGATGAAGTGGGGATTTTCCCACACAACCATTTCACGAGTGTATTGTGAATATCAGAAATCTGGTGTAACACCAAATCTCTGACATCGCTGCAGCCAGAAAAAGATCCTGTAAGAACAGGACCAACAACGACTGAAGAGAATCATGCAACATGACAGAAGTGCAACCCTTTTGCAAACTGCTGCAGATTTCAATGCTAGGCCATCAGCAAGTGTCAGCAAGCAATCCAGCCAATGAAACATCATTGATATGGGCTTCAGGACCCAAAGACCATCTCATGTACCTTTGGCAACTGCACGACACAAAGCTTTATGCCTTGCCTGGGCCTGTCAACATTGACATTGGACTGTTGATGACTGGAAACACGTTGCCTGGTCGGATGAGTCTCATTTCAAATTGTATTGAGCAGATGAACATGTATGGGTATGGAGACTACCTCATGGATCCATGGATCCTGCATGTCAGCAGGGGACTGCTCAAGCTGGTAGAGGCTTTGTAATGGTGTGGGGCATGAAGTTGGAGTGATATGGGACCCCTGATACATCTAGATACAACTCTGACAGGTGACACGTATGTAAGCATCCTATCTCATCACCTGCATCCATTCATACCCATTGTGCATTTCAACAGACTTTGGCAATTCCAGCAGGACAATGTGACACCCACACATCCAGAACTCCTACAGAGTGACTCCAGGAACACACTTCTGAGTTTATACACTTCTGCTGGCCACCACACTCCCTAGAAATGAAAATTACTGAGCACATCTGGAATGCCTTGCAACCTGCTGCTCAGAAATTTCCTCTCCTTCATACTCTTACAGATTTATGGATAGCCCCGCAGGATTCATGGTGTCAATTCTCTCCAGCCCTACTTCAGACATTAGCAGAGTCCACACTATGTCATGTTGTGGCACTTCTGTGTGCTTGCGGGGCCCTACATGATATTAGGCAGGAGTACCAGCTTCATTGGCTCTTCAGTGTATATACTGTGTTGATATCAGATTTTTTGTTGTTTAGGTTACATATGTATTTTAACTTTCTTTTACACTGTGTATGCCCTTTGGCCAGCACAAGAAATCTGGAAGTTACTATTAATACTAGATGTCATCTGCAGCACGGGTATATTGGAATACTGTCTGTATTAAATTTTTGCTTGGAACATAACCTCTAATCTACATACTCCAGTAAAAGAAAGACTAATGTCCATTATTGACACTTAGCATTACTATGGTAACAGTAGATGTCCTTTTGGGGTACTATTTCAGTGCCACGATCTCCCCTGCTGATAACATTGTCTTTGCCTTGTTTGGAACTGAAGAACTGGCTTCTGTCTACTGATTCAATTGCTGTTTTGATTCTGCCTATGTTGCACACATTGTTGAATATAAATGGTAGGTATCATTTGGTTACTACAAAAATATATAAAAATGTGAATTCATTTCTGCTCCCCCAACTTGTACAAAACTTTCTCATGTGCAATTCTTCATGCAAAATGAAGCAGACTCATTCTTTCGAAATCCCCATAACCTTGGCAATGTCACATACCTTTGGACACTGATCTTTCAGGTTCATATTGTGCATTTTTTCCAATAGTATCTGAAGCTGTTACACTTTTTGGATGTCTTTACTGCAATCAACTGGAACACCTCCATGGCCTCATTTAAAATTGGCAGCCCAATTACTCACAGTGTAAATTGAAGAAGATTCATTGTCCACATTTATGAGCCTTAATTGAATTTCAGCTGGCGTCAAGCCCTCTTTTACCAAAAACTTTGTCACTATATGATACTCAATTTTCACCATTTCTGAGATTTCAAGCACTGCACTTTGTTCAAACTGCTGTCTATGGTGAATTATTGGATGGAATGACTTGCAGTTTCACACAGAGCATGTAGAAAATTGTATCGACCTCTGTGGAAAAAAAACCATCCATCTGGTGCTGTAATCTATGGTGAGGCAAAGAACTTTACAGACCACCCTTGTAATTGTGACTCTGTGCTACAAGCTAACAATGAGCTGCACAGAAGAAGAAAAAGAGGATATGGAAAATAATGAAGGTGAAAACAAGGTTTTGACAAGAATATTTCATGATGTACGTGTCTCACGTTGCGGGAGACTGACGTACGTGATGAAGCTGACCGATCTGCAGAGTGCACAAACTACACATGACACGAAAGTGCACACCACATGTTCAGACCTTGCAGAGGCAGGAGTGGCAACCATGTTCACGGTTGAGCCACAGCTGGCCCTCGTAGAGGAAGCGGCCCCGATGGATACAGCCAGGCGAGGGTGGGCAGCGAGGACAGCACTCGCCTGCCACTAGCACCGCGTCCCGGGCTGGGCATGCAGGGGGCGGGCACTCCACATCGTGGCAGACAGTGCGCCCAGGGTTCCCCTAGCACACCAATTCTGTGTCAGCAGTCACAATAAATGGTGGCACGAAAACTGTAGATCACACACACGTGTTGTGACATGGATACACAGAAAAACAGCCACAAACTATCTTCTTATAAGAAATTGCTGCAACAGAAAATTTAAAGAAAAATGTAATGTGAATTATAAATTATATGAAAGATTCGCAAAGCAAAATCAAATGAATATAGGACTTTCAAACAAAACTTCCGTGAACCTTAGAGCATCAGCATCCCAACCATCACCAAATCGCTACCACAACCACCACTTTTATCACTACTGAGTTCACAGTTTGCTATGCAGAACTGTACCTCAAATTGTTGTTAATGTTGTTATTGTTATTGTTGTTGTTGTTATGGTCTTCAGTCAGAAGACTGGTTTCATGCAGCTCTCCATGTTATTTTATCCTGTGCAAGCCTCTTCACCTCCAAATAACTATGGCATCCTACGTCCTTCTGAATCTGCTTACTGTATTCATCTCTTGGTCTCCCTCCACATATTTACCCACCACACTTCCCTAACTACTGATCAGCTGATACCTTGATGTCTTGGAATATGTAATACCACCTGGGAGCTGCAAATTTCTCATCTCCCCAATTCTGTTTAGTACCTCCTCATTAGTTGCAGGATCTGCCCAGGTAATCTTCAGCTTTATTTTGTAGCACCGCACTTCAAAAGAGTCTATTCTCTTCCTGTCTAAACAGTTTATCATCCATGTTTCACTTCCATATATGGCTATATTCCATTCAAAAACTTTCAGGAAAGTATTCTTGACCCACATCTGTATTTGATGTTAACAAATTTCCCTTCTTAAGAAACACTTTTCTTGCCAGTGCCAGTCTGCATTTATATCCTCTCTACTTTGACCTTCATCAGTTATTCTACTGCCTAAACAGCAAATTTCATCTACTATTTTAAGTGTCTTGTTTCATAACCTAATCCTCAGCATCACCTGATTTAATCTGACTACATTCTGTTATTTTTGTTTTGCTTTTGTTGACTTTCATCTTACATCCACCTTTCAAAACATCATCCATTCCTTTTAACTGCTCTTCCAAGTTCTTTACTGTCTCTGACAGGATTATGATGTCACTGGCAAACCTCAAAGTTTTATTTCTTCCCTCTGAACTTTAATTTCTATCAGACATTTTTCTTTCTTTCTTTCTTTCTTTTTTTTTTACAACTCAAATTATGCAGTTTGTTTGTTTTGTTTTGTTTTAGAGCACAAAAACAACTAGGGTCACGGGCACCCATGTCAAAACTGTAGAACATGAAGACAAAGAAAGGAGTTAAAAACAACTACACATGAATCCTAATCAATGGAAGACAAGACAACTAAAATCAGGGGCATGGAGAAAGATTTATAAAATACATCATAGAGAAATGGAGGTCCTGAACGAAAAATTAAGTGTCTTTCGCCATATGGCTACAATGGATAAAAATTAAAACACAGTCTGCACACAGCCTGCACATCGTTTGCTAAAATGGCAGGTAACTCAGACAGCAAACACAAATGAGAACATAAGTGGCTAAAAAAAGTGCATTCTGTCAGGAAATGGGGGACCGTTAAAGGTTGAGTGCAATCAGCACAAAGTGGTGGGGGAGCACCACTTAACAAGTGGCAATGGCTAAAATGACAGTGCCCAATACACAACCTAGCTAAAATGATCTCCTCATGGTGAGAGGGCTGAGAGGAGGTCATCCAAGCTGCTGGGAGACGGAAGACCAGTGGTGATCCCAAAGTGACACCACCTGCTGACAGACGGTAACACAGAGATCATCGGAGGGAAGGTAAGAAGTAGCAGGCTGAGATACGAGGACTGTAACCTCAGCAGCAGCATCAGTGGCCTAATTTCCTGTCAGACCAACATGACCAGGAACCCGCATAAAAATCACAGTGGCTCCATCAAGAGTGAGCAAGTGACAGCTTTCCTGGACCCGTTGCACTGAGGGATGGGCGGTGTTCAGCACACAGAGGTTTTGAAGGGCACTGACAGAGTAAGAGCAGATGACACAATTGAAAAGCCTTTGTCACCTCATTTCATTCCATATCCCTCTAAATCTTTACACCCAAATATCTGTATGAGTTGCTGAATTACCACTGTGACACATTGATACTGTAGTCATAGAATACCAAGTTTTCACATTTTATTTAGTGCACAGCTTCAAATTTCCGAACGAGTCACATTATACAGTAACAGGCAAAAGCAGCCAGTACAGACTACTTCTTTAAAGTGTTCTCACAAACTATTAATATACTCACACTGATAATTATGGAAATTACTTCTAATTTATTTTACATATGATTAATAAGTAATGTGACAGAATTGCTGAACAGTATTAATATTCTGGAGGTGATATATGTAATACTGTTTACAGAGATGTAAAAAGTACAGGGCATTGTCCTATCTTTCAGAAGTAATAATTTCTTTCTCAGGGACATTTCTTTAATTTTCCTATATGATGTATCTGTCTTTCCCAGTTATGTGTGCTTCAACACCTTTGCATTTCTTCTATAGTCATTTCTGCTTCATTATTGTTCATTTCATGCAAATCTCATTTTTACCCAGCTCATTCTCTGCTATAGCACCACCATTATTTTATTTGCGTGCTCGAGTAAGACAAAGACACTGCCCGGTGTTACTGTGAGAAACCGTCGGCAGGAAGGTGGAAGAGGGCCAGCCAGACAAAATTATAACCTGTTGATGCAGTAAGAACCAGCACCACAGCACTGACCAGTTAGTTAGTGCACAATACTGCCAGCACAATAGACAGCAGGGCCACTGTAGTGTTGGTGCCCTGATTACTACACAGGACACTGTTCTGGGTTACAGGATAGAAATCAACAATGTGGCATAACAGGGGTAAGCTGAGCCTATGTAACTCCCCTCATTTTTACATAGATGTGTACCATTAGCCAGCCACCACCTACAAGGGGGGAGTTACGCCAGCCTAAGTGTCGACACTGGTTTGCGAGGTGCCACAGCTGGATCCTACTCCTAGTAGCAGTGGACTTACCAGCTGAGCTAAGTCCTATGCTGGTGACTTCCTGCCTTCCGGGTAGTGAGCCTCCAGCAGGTAAACCATCACGCACTGCCAGCCTCCTACCTCAGCAGCCTAGAGTTCGAGCCTGGGGCAGTGCAGCTGCTCGCTCGTCTCGTCTCGTCTAGGTGGGCAAACATTGATGCTGATCACTGCCACTCGCACATGTGGGCACTGTAGCTGAAAGACATCTCACATATGCTTGGACATTGGCGCGGTTCTGAGTGCCTCGACACGTTACGTCCTGAGCAACCAGGGTGTCTTCCGTCTGCACTGTAGGCCGCCACTGCTGCCAGGTCAGTGCCTCAACAGAGCCCCAGCTGATGCTGCTCCTCTGGTCAGGTGATGCGTGGCCACAGGCCAACCTGCTGGTGGCAAATCTCTCCACACTCCATAAACACGTATTCTGAGCTTCAGAATATATTCTGGGCACAAACATAATGAGGTATCTTGAACAGAATGACATCCTCCGTGCCAAACAGCACGGATTCCGAAAACATCGATCGTGTTAAACCCAACTCGCACTTTCCTTGAATGATGTACTGAAAGCTCTGGATTGAAGCAGTCAGGTAGGTGCAGTAATTCTTGAGTTCTGAAAAGCGTTTGACTCAGTACTACATCTAAACTTATTGTCAATAGCATGATCATATAGGGATCAAGTGAAATTTGTGACTGGACTAAAGACTTCTTGGCAGGATAGATGTAGCACGTTATCTTGGATCGATAGTCATTGTTGGATGTAGAAGTAACTCCATGTGTGCCCTAGGGAAGTGTGTTGGGACCCGAGCTGTTCATGTTGTATACGAGGGTTGGAACTTCAATAGTGGCAACTATTTATTTACAGCTCATACAAAATGGATACATGTTTCAAAGTTTTACTGACCTTCAAAGTAGTCACCAGCATTGTGTATAACCCTTTGCCAGCAATGTGGAAGTTGTAGGATACTCTTAGCAGTGCCAGTTGTGTTGACAGTTTGAGTTTTGCAATCTATTGCCCAACAAATTTGTAGCAGTTCTGAAGCAAATGCCGTGAAGTGTTTTCTTCAGTTTAGAAATCGAGTTGAACTTACAAGGGTTTAAGTCAGGGGAGTGCAGTAGCTGGTATAGCACTTAGGAGCCCCATCAGTCAGACAAATCAGTAACAGCTTGCACTGTACGTGCTTGAGCATTGTCCTGCAAAATGATGGTCAGGTTCTGCATAAAGTGTCATCACTTCTGTCTCTATGCAGTTCATTTTTGGAACACAACCTATGACCAGCCTAGAGACAGAAGTGATGACACTTTATGCAGGACCTGACCATCATTTTGCAGGACAATGCTCAAGCATGTACAGTGCAAGCTATTATTGATTTGTTTGACTGATGAGGCTGCTAAGTTCTATACCTTAAGCCCTTGTAAGTTCAACTCGATTTCTAAACTGAAAGAAACACTTCACGGCATTTGCTTCAGAACTGCTACAAACTGGTGACTACTTTGAAGGTCAGTATAATGATGTACTGTCTGAAAGAAGCTGCATAAATATTCAATCAGATCTAGCTTACCTTAAATGTTCAAAAATGTAAAATTGCACACTTCACAAAATGAAAAAAGTAATATTCTATGACAATCATACCAATGAGCCAGTGTTGGAATTGGCCAGCTCATACAAATACCTAGCTGTAACACTGTAGGGATATGAAATGGAATTATCACATCGGCTCATTCATGGGTAAAGCACATGGTAGAACACATGGGAAGTTCAATCAGTCTACAAAGGAGATTGCTTACAAAGCACTCATGCAACTGGTTCTAGAATACTGCCCAAGTCTGTGAGACCCATACCAGATAGGACTAACAGGGGATATTGAAGATATACAGAGAAGAGCAGCACAAATGGTCACAGGTTTGTTTAATCTGTGGGAAAGTATCACAGGGAAACTGAAGGAACTGAACTAACAGACTCTTGAAGATAGACCTAAACTATACCAAGAAACTTTATTAACAATGTTTCAAGAACCAACTTTAAACCATGACTCTAGGGATATACAACAACCCCCTACATGACACTCACGTGGGAATCATGAGATAAGATTAGAATAATTATGGTACACACAGAGGCATTCAGACAATCATTCTCCCCATGCTCTATATGCGAATGGAATGGGAAGAAACCCTAACAAATGGCACAATGGGATGTACCTTCAGCCATGCACTTCACGGTGATTTGCAGAATATAGATGTAGATGTAAATGTAAACACTGTGGGCACATGCAAACACTGTCACAATTGTGTAATCCAAAGAGTAATAAAATGTCTGATTAATAATGATGTTTCCATGATAAATTGCTTTCACTGATTAAATTCAACATCTCTTGTATTATTCAAAGATTTCTGCTACATCTTACCTTTTTACCTTTCAATCCTCTACTGCCTTCACTGTTTCAGATCTTAAAGCTATTCATTTGTCTTCTGTTGTGTACATATCCCCCCAACTTACTTATTGCTCCCTCTGAAAATCAGTATAAAAGTGACACACTACCTCACTTTTGGAACTAATTGTTCCATCCTCAGGTAGGATGAGAGATAGGTAGGGGAAAATTAAAAGGAAGGGCAGGACACTAACACCTAAGGATGATTACATGCCACCTGTAGTGAGGATGATGTATGTTATAAACATTAAGAGAAAAAGAAGCTACTTTGGAAAAAAAGGTAATAAGTCTCAGTGTACTCTGCAGAGCTGTGGGTAATCAAGAAGGCTCTGGAAGAGATGAGATTTCTAGGTGGAGGGAACTTTCTTGTCTGCTTGGACTCCCTCAGTGCTCTGCACACTATTCAGCAAATGCACCCAACATATAATATAGTCCTCATAAATCCTCCAACAATGCAAGTAGTGGAAACAGCACTCAGAGAGATGAAAAATTATAAGGCATGTGGAGAAGACCAAGTTTTTTTCAGAAATGTGGAAATATTCCAGTGATACAGTTCAAATATCCTTACATGTAGCCCTAACAAAAATCTGAATAACAGAAAAGTTTCCCGAACATTGGACCACAGCCATAATCCACCCACTCCATAAAAAAAGAAGATAAAAGCAACCCAGATAATTACAGACTGCACATATAAGATTTTCTCCAGAATCCTACACAAGAGGATCAAAGTGCAACTAGAGGAAGAATTAGGTGAATACCAAGGAGGGTTCAGACCTTGGAGAAGCTGTGCAGAACAGATCATCACTTTAAAATTATCCATAGCATATTATAATAAATGAAATAAACCTCTTTTAATAACCTTTGTGAACTTTAAAAAAGCATATGACTGTATCCATAGGCCTTCAGTGTTAAAAATCTTAAGAAATTTTGGGCTCGATATAAAATTAATCAAGCTGATAGAACTCATCTTAGCTAACACTGTATCAAAAGTCAAGTTCAGGGGGGACTCTCTGAGCCATTCATCATAAAAACAGGTTTAAGACAAGGATATTGCTTGGCATCCCTGCTGTTCGACTGTGCTTTAGAATACATAATGAGGGAATGGTACAAGACTAACGCAAAGAACATCCAAATTGGAAGATGCAAACACAACATAAGTTTAAATTGTCTAGGATTTGCTAATGACCTTGCTCTCTTGTCCTACAATATTCAAGAAACCAAACAACAAATCATCTCACTACAGGAAATAACACAGAAAATTAGTCTTTGAATATCCTTTGAAAAAACAGTCATCATGTTAACTGACCCACCACTCATAAACAAAATTGCCACAGGAAACCAAGAAATCAAAATTGTAGATAAATTTAAATATCTGGGAGAACTCATAATATATAACCTCAATGAAAAGCCAACATAGCATAACAGAATAAACAAATTGACTAGAGCACAATATATCACTAAGTACACCTACAACAAAAAGGGCCTGTCAATAGCAACAAAATTAAAACACTACAAAACAGTGACTCAACGAGAAATAACATACGCAAGTGAAACCATCTTCAAAACAACTAACACTCCACAAATAGACAAAATACTCAAACTAGAGAGAAGAATCATCAGAATGTGCATCAACAAATTGTACCAGAAAGATGGACACTGGAGAGTATCTGCAAATGAAACAGTCTACAAGTAAATAGATTCAGTAATGAGTACAATCAGGAAGAAATGCATTTCTATTTTCAGATATCTAATCAGAACACCAGAGAACAGGATCATCAGGAGAATAAGAGAAAAATTGTGGAATAGTAAGTGCAACATTAAGTGGATTACAGAAATCAAGGAAGATATGGATGAGCTACAGATGACATTGGAAGACCTGAGAAACAAAAGTGACAAAATCAGGAAATTCACAGACAAACAAACCAGACTGCAAAGGAGAATCAACAGACAATAGGAAGGGCGATTTCCGATGAAGAAAGAAGGATGAGATCCGAGAGAATGAATATGTGGTGTCACCGCCAGACACCACACTTGCTAGGTGGTAGCTTAAATCGGCCGCGGTCCATTTAGTACATGTCGGACCCGCGTGTCGCCACTGTGTGATCGCAGACCTAGCGCCACCATAAGGCAGGTCTCGATATACGATAGAGCACTCGCCCCAGTTGTACGACGACATTGCTAGCGACAATACGGACGAAGCCTTCCTCTCATTTGCCGAGAGACAGTTAGAATAGCCTTCTGCTAAGTCCATGGCTACGACCTAGCAAGGCGCCAATTGTAACAGTGCATGTATATTACGAGTCTCATTTGTATAGTCAAGAGAGATGTATCACAAGGAGTGATTAAAGTTAAGTATAAAGCAGCTACGTACTTTTCTTGCTACCATTCAATAGTTATCCTGTTCCAGAATTCACGCCCGTCTGCGTTAGATAGTGTGCCTATCGGCCCCCTCAAAATAACACTGTGTCGGCACTTCTGTCGACACATCAGAATAAGTACTGGGGTGACACGAAACTGAAAAATTCTTTGTATAAAGTTGGCTAGAGTCTTCCAATGAAGGCCATAAAATTGAAAACACAAACAAAGAAACACAGTCAAGATGGTGCAACACACTATCCTTCTCCTATAAAGGCTGGTAAAGAATGTGGCATACTGCTAGGCACCTACAAAGATTGGAATGGAAGTAACAAAGGTAGCTGACAGCAACAAATGCAGCCTACCATGAAAACATAGCTGTTCACTATAATGTGTCCCCCCCCCTCCCCCCTCTCACAGGCTGCTGTAGTCTCCTGGGCAACAAAACAGGTGATGGCTAAAACTGGGGTAGACAGTTGCAGGAAGTTACAGACAACAAGCTGCAGTCAGTTGAACTGACTATTACCCACTTCTCAAAGCAGGATTCATCAAGTGGTCCTCACTTGCATTCATACAAGATACTGACAAATGACACAAAATCACCCATTTTGAGTAGAAGATACATCAGAATACAGTTTTTTGACAGTAACATTCACAATGCATAATGTTTTAACATCTTGGCATTTATATGCTGATTAGAGGGAAGCCTTTGGTCTACCGAGGGTCTTACTCTCAATTTCATTATGAACCAATGCGTGGCATACAGAAATAGACAACAGGAAACAGTATTCACTCTAGCTTTTAAGATCTTGCTCTCTTTCTACACTACTGGCCATTAAAATTACTACACCACGAAGATGACATGCTACAGATGCGAAATTTAACTGACAGGAAGAAGATGCTGTCATATGCAAATGATTAGCTTTTCAGAGCATTCATACAAGGTTGGCGCCAGTGGCAACACCTACAACGTGCTGACATGAGGAAAGCTTCCAACCGATTTCTCATACACAAACAGCAGTTAACCGGTGTTGCCTGGTGAAATGTTGTCATGATGTCTCGTCTAAGGAGGAGAAATGCGTACCATCATGTTTTACCCTTGATGATGCATCACAGATAGAAGCGCCTGCGATGGTGTACTCAACGATGAACCTGGTTGCACGAATGCCAAAACGTCATTTTTTCGGATGAATCCAGGTTCTGTTAACAGCATCCGTGTTTGGTGACATCGTGGTGAACGCACTTTGGAAGCGTGTATTCGTCATCGCTATACTGGCGTATCACCAGGCATGATGGTATGAGGTGCCGTCGGTCACACGTCTCGGTCATCTCTTGTTCGCATTGACGGTACTTTGAACAGTGGACGTTACATTTCAGATGTGTTACGACCCGTAGCTCTACCCTTCATTCGATCCCTCAAAACCCTACATTTCAGCAGGATAATGCATGACCACGCATTGCAGGTTCTGTACGGGCCTTTCTGGATACAGAAAATGTTCGACTGCTGCCCTGGCCAGCACATTCTCCAGATCTCTGACCAATTGAAAACGTCTGGTCAATGGTGGCGAGCAACTGGCTTGTCACAATACGCCAGTCACTATTCTTGATGAACTGTGGTATCGTGTTGAAGCTGCATGGGTAGCTCTACCTGTACACGCCATCCAAGCTCTGTTTGACTCAATGCCCAGGCATATCAAGGCCGTTATTACAGCCAGAGGTGGCCGTTCTGGGTACTGATTTCACAGGATCTATGCACCCAAATTGCGTGAAAATGGTATCATATGTCAGTTCTAGTATAATATATTTGTCCAACGAATACCCGTTTATCATCTGCATTTCTTCTTGGTGTAGCAATTTTAATGGCCAGTAGTGTAGTAAAAGTACACACATTCTCACACACAGACACCCAAACACACACTCCTGGAGTAATGGCAAGACTTGTTATATTAAATTCTATTACAGTGATAGTATTAAGAAAGTTGTGGCCATAGAGTAAAAGGATTTTTCAGAAGGAGTAGAGGCTCTGAAGTATGAATTGAGCTTGAGTTGTTTGATTAGGAAGAAAGATTGGTGAGGGTGAGAGACTGATGGAATTGGAAAAGGTGAAGGTCCTTGAGGTATGATGGATGACAGCTCAAGATCCCAGTTTTAATGGTAAGCCCATTACATAGGATACCATGTCCACCATGTCTGAGACAAGATTTGTTGGTAGAGGTAGAAAGTACAAGGACTGATGATTAAATGGTCAGGAGATTAAAAGAACACTGAAGAAATAGTCAGAAAATTTTGAAAATGAGAAGGTGAAAACTATGGTCAGAGTATTATAACAAAAGAAATGGTAGGTATTGTATAAAGAGCTATGTAGGGAGAGAGAAGAAGGGTAATAAAAAGTTTTAAAGAATCAGGATGTAATAGATGCACTCATAAATATATATGTTTGATCATAAATTGACATGCGCAACTGTAAATAAACACACACTCGCAAAATGACATTGTAAATAAATATGCCTGGTGCACTAACATTCAAGTCTAAAAGCAAGAGTTGATAGTAGGTAGTGTGTTAACAACAGCACTGGAATTAAATGTTTGAAAAGGGGCTGTTGCTGTGAGAGCGTGGAGATGTAGTATAGCACCTATTAGTGTGGTGGGCTATTACAACAGCAGTTGTTTATATTTTGCAACAGAGGGTGGTAAGTGTGTGTTTTAAAGGCAGATACTGTAGCGGAGAAGAAAGTATAGACATATTAGGCAGTAAATAACAGACAAATAGGTTGTAGATAAATGAAGACAGACAGTACCATAGGTAAAAGGGTATGAGAAGGAAGATAGGAATAAGCAAAGTATAAAAATAGTGGAAATTCTTGGATAGAAAATTGCATAAAATAAGGGAAAAACAACCACTCACCTAAGGCAGAGCAATGCGTAGCACAGAAAAATGTATTCCAAGATGATTGTTTCATCCACTTAACTGTATGACCATTTGACCACATTTACTCACCAAACTGTTTTATAAATACTGTAAATATATGACAACAGCAGAATTAGAGATCCCATTGTATGCATGTTTGGCATTTTAATCACTGAGTTTGTAAATACAGCCTTTACTTTCAATTTGAATAATAGTGGCTACTTCTACCACAATACTGAGAATGGGTGATTAACCTATGGGAACAGGATACGATTACTGGTTGAATGCAGTAACTACCCCATTAAATTCCACATAGAGATATATTTCACAGTAAGTCATATATGTGTACACAGCTTGTGATACAGAACAAAACTAAAAACTAACATGGAGGCTCAGCAGAGCAATCAAAGATGGTGTTAATCGTGGTCGATACGACCTATCGACGACACACAGCCACCCCCGCAGTACGGAGTGCCACTGGTGAGGCTCGAGCGGAGGTCATGTGGGCATAGGCGTCGGTTGTAATCATGCGAGTCAACAGGCACATGACTGGGATTTCCATCTCGGTCGAGGCGGAGTGCGGAGGCTGAGTGACTGGTGGCAGGTCTACCTCGTAGTCGATTAACCAGCGGGGCAGACGATGCGTCGACCAGCCTGAGAGCAGGTGTGCGGAATGGGCTGTGTTGTGGTGCAGGCATCTCCACCCCGTATGCAGATCGAGCCGTCCGATGAGATGAACACGCGGATTTATGATGGGTCGCACTCGCGGGGGAGGGACAGGCTACGCAACACACTGACATTTAACTGCGCATCGGATGGCGAGGCTGCAGTGTCTGTTAGGAGCACGAGCACACAGTCATCGAAGGGGACGATTGATACATCATCCAGGCAGTGCGGTGGCATGTTGCAGCACAGGTTCAATGTGGAAGAGTGAGTCTCCACAGACGGTGAAGTGGTGGCAAAACACACACACGGGGTGGATGGCGACGAGCCTGGAAAACCTGTGAATGGTGATGACGGATCATGGGTTGGAGAAAACAGCACCATGGGACGAGACAAAGCATTCTCAGGCTCCACGGTGGAAAAGTCGTCAGGAGGGTCCGACTGAGATGGCAGAGGGGCGTCGGAGTCCACAAAAACAGGTTTGAGCCTGTGCAATGAATCAGTTTGAGGACGATCTTTAACCATAATGTCGAACGTTGTCTCACCCCGCCGGAGTACTTTAAAGGGGTCGAGGTAGTGTGATTGCAGGGGTTGTCTATCGGAATCATCCCTGAGCGTAACATGGGAACAAAATGGCACATAAGTGTCTGACGGAGAATGGCTGATAGGTGGGTGTAGCCATGCACGTTTGAAGTGAGTGCGCATGTGACTAATGAAATTTGGGGGGAGGGGGCAAAATCCCCGGGTGCTTAAGGCAGGCTAAGTTCCCCTGGAAGCACTGGGTTCTCCTCAAAAACGAATTCAGAGATGGTTCCCTGCAAGTCTGGTTTAAAGGTCGAACACAGACCAAGTAACACCCACGGAAGCACCTTAGACCAGAGGCAGTCGTGGCATCTGAGGGCAGTTTTGAGGTTGCGGTGCTACCAGTCAACTAACCCGTTGCTTTGTGGGTGATAGCCTGTTGTACAAATTTTTTTAATGCTGCAGATATTAGATAAAATGGTGAACAGGGAACACTCAAACTGCCAACCTTGGTCCACGGTTATGGTGGTCGGGCAACTGAACCTGGCAATCCGTGAGGAGACGAAACCCTAGGCCACAGTTTCAGTGTAAAGGAACAGCTTCCACCCGGTGAGACAAGCAGTCAGTTGTGGAGAGAATATATCTGTGGCCCTCCAACGGTGGTAGTGGACCAATAAGGTCGATACGTACATGACAATATCATACTTGTGGAATGTCAAACTTGCCTAGTGGAGGGGTGGTGTGGTGGCCGATTTTGTTGCATTGACAGGGGATGCAGCTGCGTGCCCAGGTCTGACAGTCCCATTTAATATTTTTCCAAATGAAATGCTCAGATATGAGCCACGTAGTGGCACGGATGCATTGTGGGTGGGGGCAACGGCCGCAGGTTGTCGGTAGAAGAATCGCACCACACCTCATCCAAAATGCTGGGGAACTTGGCATTGGTAAACACAAGACATGTTTGAGGATCCACGAGGAGAGCTTGAGATTCCTTGTCGGAGGCCTGGATAGCGGCCACGATGGATAAGCTGATGATGTATGAGACAGTATTGATCTGCAAGAAAATAATCTGCGGGGATGTTTTCTGTGCCTTTGGTGTAGCAAACGTTCTGTTGTGAATTGAGAGACTAAATCAAAGTGGCAGAAAAGCTGAGGAGGTGGGTCCTTGGGAGGGTTGCAGAAAGCATCTGCTAGTGGTTTGTGATTAGTGAGGATGAAGAAAGAGCAGCCCTCGACGTCGGGACGAAAGTGTTTGACGGCTTTATAGACAGCCAAAATTTCTCTATCAAAAGCGGAATATTTCTTCTGCGCTATAGACAGTTTTTTAGAGAAGAAATGGAGAAACTGTGTCACCCTTGCGTTGCTAACGTACTGCCCCCATCGCGATGTCGTTTGCGTCTGTAGTGAATGAGAAACTGTGTCACCCTTGCGTTGCTAACGTACTGCCCCCATCGCGATGTCGTTGGCGTCTGTAGTGATGAACAACTTGGCCGACAGGTCGGGATGGGCGAGTGTCACGGCGTGAGCTAAGGAAGTTTTTAGAGCCTTGGAGGCCTCTAGCATACGTTCAGTCCTGTGAAATGTTTAAGGCCTGATGACTGTTTGCCTGACAGCGAGTCTGTCAGTGGGGCCTGCACGGTGGCAGCAGAAGGCACATGCCAACAGCAGTAATTTATTGTATCCAAAAAATGTCGGAGTTCTTTATAAGTAGCCAGAGGTGGCAGTGATGTGATGGCCTGCATACAGGATTTGGGAGGTTATATTCCATTTGTGGAGATGATGTAACCCAAAAATGTGACAGAGGACTGGCGCAACTGGAATGTGCCCTTTTTGACCTCGACGCCATTTGAGTTCAAGGTCTGGAGGATCTTGTATAAATGATTTTCGTGTTCCTCAGCCGAGTTGCTGAAAACAAGTATGTCATCCAGATATGCAGAGCAAAACTTGAACTGTCGTAAGATTGAGTCGATGAAATGTTGCCATGTTTGTGCCACGTTTTTCAGGCCGAACAGCATGAAGTTGTATTGGAACAAACTGAGCAGTGTGATAATAGCTGCCTTCAGAATGTCTTCCGGCACTATGGGAATCTGGTGATAGGCATGTTTGCAGTCAATCACACTGAAGATTGTGGCACCTGATAACATATGAGTGAAATCGTTTATTTTCAGCATGGGGTAATTGTCCATGATGGTACGAGCATTTAAGCATCTGTAATCACCGCACGTTCAAAAAGAACTGTCATGTTTGGGGATGAGGTGAATTGGTGAAGACCAGTTGCTGTCCAACGACTGTAGAATACCTGCCTCCAAAAGTTCGTTAATTTGCTGCCAGCCCACGCGCAACTTAATGGGGTTGAGGCATCTAACCCTGTGCCTAATAGGGGGTGGTAGTGGTAATTATCTTGTGTGTCATTCCATCAGTGACGGAAGAAACTGAGAACTGCACACGAGACTGAGTAACGTCCTGACATGAAGTTTTTGGATGAATGGGGTGCAACGAGGAGTAACCGTTAGCGCGAGTGGGAAAAGGCAGGATGAAAGTCACAAGCCTATTACATGAGCACAGCATGTGCTTGTTTGGAGAGGTCAGTTGTGCATGCAGCATGGAGCGAGTCAAGATGCGCAGTGACTGTCTGTTGTCAGCCTTGCTTTGGGTAACCGGCGTGGGCGAGAGAGGTGTTGGCGTCATGCGGGAAACAGTGATGGCCACCGAGTCACGTGGTTGGCGCGTGAGAGAGGGGGAATGTTTATCAACATGCGGGGTGGCTGCCTGTGTGGTGCGCGTTGTCATATTGCATGCATTATTGTCATTGGAAGCACTGTTTGAAACACATGGTACTGAACGTGGTGAACACATCGGGGATGCAGTGTCTACCAGACGTGAATCGTCACACGCAATTAATGTTTTTGGTCTAACCTGCTGAGTGTCTGAGCTGGTCTCTGCTGGAAAAACAAGGTTAGGTGGCAGCACAGTGGACTGCAGTTTCAGCAAATGAGGTACGAGCTGCGACGAGCTCGTTGTAAGTGTGTGCTATTCATTGTTTCAACTCGTCATTTTCCTGCTGGAGTTGTGCCACCGAGTCGTATTCTGACAATAGGTTAGTGATGCAGGTCACAACGTCACCCACGAGAGTGAAGCACTCACATACTAACTCACATGTCGCGAGAGAAACAGAACGTGGAACATAAGTGCAGGAGCACAGTATCTGAGTATTGGTGTGGTTGTGTAGCACCGAGCCCTGAACCACTTTCAGAGAGAGTTTGTAATGGGACAAAAAATCCATATTGAGAATTAGTTCATCAATGTCAGCAATGTAGAAAGTCCTTGGAAAACACAAAGAAGGGGACAGATGCACTGTAACTTTGACAGAGACTGAGGTTTGTAACTTTGATGTGTTGGCAGCTTGCAGAAGTGACCTTGTTGGTGAAAAGACAGGGGGAGCCATTGATGTAGGTATGATAGACACGTCAGCACCAGTGTCAACTAGGAAAATGAGCTATGATCAAATGTGTCACATATAAATGACCGCTCGCCCAGGCGGATAAGTGGACGGAGTGCAATGTATGGGGACGCTTGTGAGGTTCCCTGCAGGACTCGGCGTCTTTTAGGTCCTGTGGTCAGATTGGGTGCTGGCAAGGTAACCGGCACTTCTTAGCATTATTGCCAAAAACCTTGTGGTACCAGCAGTATGGATGAGCTGGATGTGGTGGTGGTGGTGGTGACTGTGGTAGCGGAGGAGGCTTGTCCTCGCCGATTTGTTCTGGCATGTATACCGGCACATATGGTGCATGGGGGATCCTGGAATGTCCGGACAGTAGAGTGAGTGAGCAGATACTACCAGGCAGTGTACAATGTGTGGCTGGGGAGTGAGCTCTGCCTCTGCCAGCAGACGGCTGGTAGACAGGAGCAGTTGTGCCGACCAGCGGTGAGTGGTGAGCTGGTTGGTATTGTTGTAGCAATGCATACGGCTTGTCTGTGATCCAGAGATGATTGACTTGAAGGAGTGTGGTAGCAGGTGAATCTGTAGGTTGGTAGGAAATTTGGCGGACCATACTGCTTACAGAGTGACGTCCGGCATTGTGTGCTCGCTCACGAGCAACCGAAGGTGGCACCAGAGTTGTGATGGAGTTCGGTCCTCCAGGTGTTCCTCGTGCAAGATCTTTATGATTAATTCTTGTGGTGAGCAGGCAAGTCGATCCATGATCATTTTCTTGGTGAACTCATACTTCGATCGATGTGGTGGGGAGAGGAGTAGATCACAAATTAAGTCTGAGTGATCATGGAGGTGCGTGGCAAGACACAGGAATTTAGAGTTGTCGTTGGACACATGACGCAACTCAAAAAGATGCTCAACAAGTACAAACCATGATACAAGGTTGTCCTCGTATAAAGAAGGCAGCTTTGGCAGACGACCAGGGGGAGGGGACGAAGGTGACTTTGGTGTACCTTGAAAAACTGGCTGGTTCATGGTAGGAGAGGCCATACAGCAGACCGGCAGAGCAGGCGTGGGTGTGTTACTGACAAGCACGTCCGTAGCAACGGCGGGTTGCATTATCCTTGACGTGTCACGAAAACATGATGTGGATGGCACGGTCGGTACCGTGGGAACAAGTGGTTGGGCAATATGTGCGGGGATCCCATAAACTGGACCGGAGATTACAGGTACTGAATTGAACTGACCCACCCCGGACATGACGTGGAAGGCTGGCGCGGTAGACACAGGCGGTGCTGTGGGAGAGGCGAGTGGCTGAGAGACCGAAACCGGGGCCCCTGCAAGTGCGCGGGGAGGGGAGGAGGGGCAGGGGGAGGGGGTGTCGGTAACTCGTATGACCAAAGTTTTAAGTTCTTCTTAAGTGAGAATGTAGAATTGTGTGCATTAAAATGTTCTTGATTAGTTTGCCAATGAGGTAAAACCGGAACAGGTCGCGGTTGATAGTGGCTAGGTGTATTTTGCAATAATGGCAGTGCTGCACATGGCATGACAGTAACTATTGTTGTGGTCCATTGAGAGTCAAAGTATGTGTGCGAATTTAGATCACTTTGAGCATTATACGACTGATCACTAGGTACACAGTTCTGAATATTATTCACTTCACACTTCACATGGTGGCAAGCACAGTCCAGTGACATGAAACCCAAGTCAATTGTGTTGGAGGCATAGCACTTGACCACTGTAGAGCGACAAAGTTTAAAGTCAACATGGCTGGAGATCATGAATCACTGTGAATTAATGTAGAACCGGTCATTGATGAAGGAATGGAGATGTCCGGCGATCACTGTTGTGCTTCCAAATCTTCGAACAAAGTGTTGGGTGAGGTAACCATGGCATCGTGTGCGTAACCTGCTGATTTACAACACCTAGCGTGGAAGTCGCGGAAGACGTAGAAACTTCAGGCTGACCAGTACGGGAACAGGATACGATTATCGGTTGAATGCAATAACTATCCCCATTAAATTTCATATAGAGATACATTTTGCAGTAAGTCATATATGTGTACACAGCTTGCGATACAGAACAGAACTAAAAACTAACATGGAGGCTCGGCAGAGCAATCAGAGTCCAAAGATGGTTTTAATCGTGGTCGATACTACCTATCGTCGCCACAAGCCCTTGCTGTTTAGTGCCCAATATTAAACACATCCATCCCATCCATTGCAGTTTTGGAATCCAGCATCCCTTCTTGAGAAGGGAATTAAGAAAAGGGGAAGGTCCAGTAGGGCAAAGAGAGAAGGAACTTGATGTTGAGAGAAAAAATTGTGTGTCAGACTACAGATGGAATGCTATAAAATGAGACAATCTGTAATCTTTGGTTTTGGGAGATACTAAACTCTTTCTGGGGGAAGAGGAGGAGTCAAGTAGGAGAATTTTGAATAGTAAAATAAAATAAAAAAGCAGGAAAATACACAAAAAAGATATACTAATGTTCATAGAATAGAAAACCCTGGTTCAGAAGAATGACAAGGTCTAAAAGAGAATAAATTAAAAAGTGAGGTAACAACGAACATTCGGTAGGTCAGACAAAAATGCTGAAACTGGAGAGAAATGATCCATAATGAAAGTAGAAGAATGGTAGTGTAAAGGGTAGTCTAAGGCACATGGGAAAATCAGATAAAGGAAAATAAAATAAAAGTTTGAGACAGGTTAAAACTGTGCCATTTTGAAAATAATTAACATAACACCAAAAAGACAGAGAACAAAATCAAAGACACAGAGAATACAGAATGTAAATGAGTGTATGGATTTAAGCCACCTATAAAGCTACAAGTGTTAGCACACTACTTCTGGGATTTGAGGAGGCACGCCAGTCCCAGATCAGATTCAGTCGGTGGGTTAATGATGAGCGCCGAGGTGCTGGCCAGTGTGGATGAATTTTTAGGTGGTTTCTCACATCTGAGTAGATGAATACTGGGCCGGTATCCACATCCTGACTCAATTACTGATTCATAAACATTTAGAAAATGCTCACACACTTAAAATGAGATAACACTACACGCAGACAGATGGGGTGCAATAATTCTGTCTCAGAAAGGAAGGGGTGGTGACGGATGGCATCCAGCCATCCTCTACGACTAACATTGCCAAATTCAGTATGAAATGTTGCCCAGTAAAGACATGGGATAAGGACAGGGAATAGAAAGAAGAGGAAGAAGAAGAAGAAGAAGAAGATATACAGATGGATGTAAGAAGGAGAATACGCTCAGTTATTCATATTATTTTCCTGATAGGGTCTTCAGTGATTGCCTCCAGGAATAACTTACAAGTTATGAGCTGGAGCATGCAGAACTGTGGAGGTATAGGACCAGTTGTGAAGACATCAAATTAGAAAGTTCCTCAGAAATGCGTACAAGCAGTTTTAGCAGTCTGTTCAGCCCATTTCTTGAAGTGTCAACTATCTACTCTACATAAATGCTTTGTAAGCCATACTGAACAGCATAGCAAACGAAACTTAGCATGGTACCACATGTTAAGGATTCTTTCCATCCCAGCTGTGTACAGAGCATGGAAAGAACCCCTGCTTAAATGCCTCTGTGTCTGCTGTAACTGGTGTAATTTTGTCTTCCTGGTCCCAATGGGAGTGATACGTAAGAGGCTGAAGAAGTCTGTAAATTCTTCACTTCATACAGTGTCTTGAAGTTTTGTAATTTGGCTTTTAAAGAATAATTTGCATCTATCTTTTAAGGATCTGCTAATTTAGCTTTTTCAACATTACTGTGCCACTATCCTGTGAGTTAAACAAACCTGTGACCACCCATACTTCCCTTCTTTGTGTATGTTCAGTGTCTCCTGTTAGTTCTATCTGGTATAGGTCCCACACACTTTAGCAATATTCTAATATGGGATGCACAAGTGATTTGTAAGCAGACTTAATGTATCGTCCCACTACCCTGCCAATGAACCGAAGTCTGCAACCTGTTATACCAACGACTGAGCCTATGTAGTCTACATCCAGTCCTATTAACTGGCACCACGGAGGTAACGGTAAAAAGCTGTGATTAGTGCACTTGAAGTTGCCAAGTTCTAGTCTGCAGTTGTCAAAGAAAGATTTATGGGGTTTATACTTTGCCCATAGTAAAATAAAGAAGTGCTCTGATATAAAGACAATCTTCTTGCAATTCGGGTTGTCATAAAAATGTGGTGTCATTTTTAGCTCACTATCCCCTTCTGGAGAGTTTGGCCACTGACCCCACTTTGGTGACTTGAGTGTCAATGAAGATTAAATGATGAGGACACCCCCCCCCCCCCCCCCCCCAACTCAGAGATATATATATCTATACAAAGAGAGAGAGAGAGAGAGAGAGAGAGAGAGAGAACAAAAACACAAAATGGACTTTCTGATTTTCCAGACTGTGCAGTCATTGGCATAATCGATACATGAGTAGTATGTGGATAAGTACAGAATGAATATGGGTGAAAGGAGCCATGCTAGGGTAGTCTGTGCAGATGCAATGATCATTTTGACCAAATGGCTTGGTGTTCAGAGCATCTGCCTAGTAAACAGGAGACCTGGGTTCGAATCTTGCTCTGACAAATTTTGAACTTTTGCCACTGATTTAAATCAATGCCTAGTTGCAGCCAATGTCTGTAATTCCTTTGTGTCTTAATAAAAACGAAGCTGAAAGAACACTACACACATCAAACAAGGCAAACAAGATGTACATTCTGTATAACTGCAAGACAATGTATCTGGAGCATCAGAAACTCCATGAGGCATTTCTGTGGACAGTGCTGTTGTCTGTATGAAGGTTGTAATGCTAGAAGTCTGGAGTGAACTGCAGGAAGATCTGCAGATAGCCAATGATTCAAGCACTGGCCATCAGCTGTCAGTCACAATCAAAACCAAACCACTGCATTTGTTCAAATGGTTCAAATGGCTCTGAGCACTATGGGACTCAACTGCTGAGGTTATTAGTCCCCTAGAACTTAGAACTAGTTAAACCTAGCTAACCTAAGGACATCACAAACATCCATGCCCGAGGCAGAATTCGAACCTGTGACCGCAGCGGTCTTGCGGTTCCAGACTGCAGCGCCTTTAACCGCACGGCCACTTCGGCCGGCTCCACTGCATTTGTACGCTGCTTTCAAGTGAGCAATAATTTCTTTCTCAGTGGAAAGATAATGTTGTGAAACGCTGTCCTTTTGCATCAAATGAAGCTTTGACTCGATAACTGCTTCCCAATACAGAGAGATATGCATTAAGCAATAGCAGTAAACTGTGGATCCACATGCCTTTGCATTTCTGTGGCAAATAACCACATCTATGTCTACATCTAGATGGATACTCTGCAAATCACATTTAAGTGCCTGGCAGAGGGTTCATCAAACCACCTTCACAATTCTCTATTATTCCAATCTCGTATAGCATGCAGAAAGAACGAACACCTATATCTTTACATATCAGCTCTAATTTCCCTTATTTTTTCGTGGTGATCATCCCTGTGTACATCAGTGTCAACAAAATATTTTCACATTCGGAGGAGAAAGTTGGTGATTGGAATTTTGTGAGAAGATTCCGTCACAATGAAAAAGTCCTTCTTTTAATGATGTCCAACCCAAATCCTGTATCATTTCAGTGACACTCTCTCCCATATTTCGCGATAATACAAAACATGCTGCCCTCCTTTGAACTTCTTTGATATACTCTGTCAGTCCTATCTGGTAAGGATCCCACACTACACAACAGTATTCTAAAATAGGATGGACAAACATAGTGTAGGCAGTCTCCTTAGTAGATTTGTTACATTTTCTAAGTGACCTGCCAAAAAAAAAAAGCAGTCTTTGGTTAGCCCTCCCCACGACATTTTCTGTGTGTTCCTTCCAATTTAAGTTTGTAATTGTAATTCCTAGGTATTTAGTTGAATTTACGGCCTTTAGATTTGACTGATTTATTGTGTAACTGAAGTCTAATGAATTCCTTTTAGCACTGATGTGGATGACCTCACACTTTTCGTTAATTAAGGTCAACTGCCAATTTTCACATCATTTTTTACAAACATGCACAGAGTAAGTTATACTGTATTGTTTCTTTGACGACAAAATATACGGATTAGCTATGCACAGTATTAATTCCTCACTGATGATGATGAAACCTTTGGTCAACAGTGCATATTATTCATTTTACAGAGCTATTGAAGATGTAAATATTTCACGTATGGTAGATTATATACTAGAAAAGTGTTTTTGAACTTTTCAAATATAGCGCAGTCACATTTCATCATATCAGTAAGAATCCATACCATACGCATCACAAGTACTCGTGTTGTACACACTTACTGGAGCACAGCGGCAGACCCTGCAAGGATCCAGAGCCGACGTCCACGTCTCCCCCGGCAGCAGCACGTCGCCCGACTCCAGGACGCAGTCCTGCGGGCAGTGTCGGCAGCAGCGGCCGGCCACCGGTTCCTCGCAGTGCAACGGCTCTGCAGGGCACTGCCTCTTCTCACATCTCACCTCACTGTCCTGTGCACGGAAAATGTGACTCACGAGCAGCTGACGTCTGTTCAGTCCACGCACAGCATTAACACAAAAAGCAAACACAAATCATTTCTATTATCCCTATCCCTTAGCAATCCCCATTAAGCAAGCATACACAAGCAGTAGTTTGTAATATATTGAGAATTTTCAGATTTTCAGAGGCTTGCTAAATTTATACGATAAAACCCAATAACGAAACCACTATTAAGTAATAGAAATATGAATAAAAATAACTGAACAAATTGTTTTCAGAATCATGTACAGAAATGTATTCCACAATTGGATTTTGTGAAAAAACTTAATAATCTACCATTTTATTCCATTTGTACTCTAGAATTAGTTATACAGGGTGATTCTATGGTGATGTTACAAGCTTACAGAGACAATGGAGAAGGGTAAATATATCAATTTGAGGTAAGAGACCCAGGTGCAGGAATGACTGGGCAAAAGTTAGAAGTGAAAATCATTGTGGTACCTCTCACAATAGAATACACATATTGGTGGTGTTGTTGCAAAGATTTTAGGGTAGGTAACTTTCAGAGGCGGTTAGTATGAACCAAAATAAGAAAAAAAGTTCAGTAAATATGGGCTCTAAAATGCACACCTTAAGAACTATGGGCACTGGTTCAGTAGAAGAGTTTGTAGCTAAGATGAACAGGGGCTCATAGCTCATAACATATGGCTTTTAGAGCCCATGTTTACTAGAATTTTTTTTCTTATTACTACTACCTCTGAAAGTTGCCTACCCTACAATCATAGGAACAACAGCACAGGTATATGTATTACACTTTAGCTTATAACTTTTGACTCTGTAATTAAAGGACTAGGGTCCCTTCCCCCAAATGGATACCTTTACCCTTCACCATCATGCCTGAAAGTTTGTGACATCGTCACATAATCACTCTGTATGTTAAGAAAAGCATATTGAGAAATTCATCATTTATTCATATACTGTTTAACAAATATACCTCGCAACTAATAACTAACCGAGTCCCGAACAGTAGACACGCCGAGTTGTCGACAGGCACATTATCGAGACTGACAATGCTATTATATTTTGCACAAATCTTTTTCAGAGTTACAGAGTTCACACACACCTGTACGGCTAAGCTGTCCCAGTGGACTACACTGTGATGATGCTGCAGTTCAACTGGGATGAGAAGTTGTGTCGGGTGGAGTGTGTAAGGGGGTGATAATGGAATAACTCCTCCTTTTCCCATATTAGTTCTGAACAAGTAAGATGCTAGAGTGTTATCTTTTATAAGTAACTTATCTAACCCTGTGGTTATGTGGTGCTCAGACACACACAGGATGTCAATCTGTTCAGAGCTGTGTAAAGGAGACTGGATTCACTGTTACTTATTTACATTCCTGGATCTGCCTCTTCTCCTTTTCTCTTTGGGCTTTCCTATAAACACTTTCCTAATACTTTGAGTATCTAACACTCTCTGTATGTGTCCAACCCATCTTGTTCTTCCTTGTTTGATTTTCACTACAATATTCATCTGTCCAGAAATTGCCTGTAGTTCTGTGTTTATCCTTATTTTCCAGCTTCCTGCCTCTCACCATCCCAAATATTTTTCTCACAATCTTCCTTTCCCAGCTCAACAGCCAGCCTTCCTCCTCTGTGGTCATCACCCACCCTTTTGAGCCATACATTACTGTAGGTCTTAATATAATCAAATATATTTGGATTTCTGAATTCCTACTAACATTTCTGGACCTGAATATATTCTGTAAGGGATAATAACATCAGTTTCCACTTTCGATCCTTTTTTAGATTTCTGCTGCTGTCCTATTTTATTTTGTATTTTCAAGTGAAGGTTTTTAAATGATTCCACTCTTTGGTACTCTTTCCCATTTACCTTTATTGACGTCTCTCATCCACCCCCACCAGAATCTCCTATCATGTATTTTGTTTTACTTATATTCACTCCCAGTCTTAACTTCTGCACTGATCTTTCCAATGCAGCATAATTATCCTTCAATGTTCTGATATTACTTGCAATTACTGCTACTTGATCAGTGTATGCCACCACTTGGACATGGCAGTCGAGTATTGTTTCTCCTGTTTTTTTGTGATTTGTCGAATTACCTTCTCTAGTGCTAAGTTAAAGAGTAGTGCAGGGATCACATCTCTTGGCTGCAGCCCTTTAACCACATAGAACAGTCCTGACAATTCTTTCTCTATTCTGACCCTGCAAACTGCTGCTTTCATTGTCATTTCTGCCATCAATAATTTTAGCAGGATTTTAAAATCCTTCATAATTTGGAGAATTTTATTCCTATCTGGGCTGTTGTATGCTTGTAGAAAATCAATGCATAACAAATGCATTAATTAAAATTTCTGGGCTAAATTGCCATGGTCCATATATAAAACTATTTCTCCATCCTGACGTTTCGTTGCCTACTGTGGGCAACATCTTCTGAGGTGAGTCGGCGACTGGCTGCTAGGCGCTGGTGGTCCCGCTTATATAGAGCACTTAGATGGCGCCACCACTCATCATGTGCTTTCAGATTTAAAACTATCTCTGGCTAGTGCCATCTCTCTCGATTACAAGTAATCGACTGTCACTTCGTTGGTACAAAGTTGACCGCCATATCTTGTCTAGTTTTAATCCTTCTTCTTTTCTATTAAAATCATTTCCATGCTTGTAGATCTCTATAGCTTCTCTATACATGCGAGTATAATAATGTGAGGTCCTAGCTATCATGTTTGTCTCACTAAATTTAATTTCATGATCACTGTCTTTGAAAACGTGTTCCGCTACAGCTGATTTGTCAACCTGTCCCAATCTACAGATCAGCTGTAGCGCAACATGTTTTCAAAGACGGTGATCACAAAATAAAATTTAGTGAGACAAGCGTGATAGCGAGGACCTCACATTATTATACTCGCATGTATAGAGAAGCTATAGAGATCTACAAGCACGGAAATAATTTTAATAGAAAAGAAGAAGGATTAAAACTAGACAAGATATGGCGGTCAACTTTGTACCAACGAAGTGACAGTCGATTACCTGTAATCGAGAGAGATGGCACTAGCCAGAGATAGTTTTAAATCTGAAAGCACGTGACGAGTGGTGGCGCCATCTAAGCGCTCTATATAAGCGGGACCACCAGTGCCTAGCAACCAGTCACCGACTCACCTCAGAAGATGTTGCCCGCAGTAGGCAACGAAACGTCATGAAGGAGAAGAAGTTTTATATATGGACCATAGCAATTTAGCCCGGAAGTTTTAATTAATGAAGATGCCGGCTGTGAAAGCTTACATGTTATCAACATAACAGATGCAGTTGCTCATCAAATTCATAAAGTGCCTCTATCACGCATCTTGATTAAAATGTTTAGTCCACTGTGAATCTATTACTCCTTCATCCAGCACGATAAACCCTAGTACCAGTCACATCTTGTATTCTAGTCGAGATGCTAAAATCTTACTAAACACCTCATACGTTGCATCTAAGAGAGTAATTCCACGATAATTGCTGCACTCTGCCTTATCGCCTTTCTTATGTAATGGGCAGGTTATTCTCGTGCTCCAATTGTTAAGCATTTTTTCCTTTATTAATCCATTAATTGTTGCAGATACCACACATTGGATTCTCTGGGCGTATCAAAAACTTACCCGACATATGCAACTAGTGCAGTTTGTGGCATCCTTGTAGAAGCTCTGGCCTGATGGGATCCTGCGATACTTGAAGAAGCAGTCAGCTCCAGACTGTGGTGGTGCTCCGAGAGTAGGCAATGGCGGCAGTGTACCAGCTGTGGTTGGGGTCGGAGTCGGCAGTGGCTCCAGGAGGAACTGGAAGCATGAGAACATTTCATTTAGAACACGAGCTTCACAAATTTCTCACTAAAGCCTATGAAGGAAAATATTAT
The DNA here is from genome assembly GCF_021461395.2 of Schistocerca americana. Lineage (NCBI taxonomy): Eukaryota > Metazoa > Arthropoda > Insecta > Orthoptera > Acrididae > Schistocerca > Schistocerca americana. The sequence continues at coordinate 118,881,368 of NC_060127.1, forward strand.
ACTTACTGTTGTAAAATGCTGAAATTTTTTATTTATTGTGCTAATGAATTAAAGACAGCTTTTGTTTTATGCTACCATGATATTTGCTTTATCATTAATTTACACAGGTATCATTCATTTGTGAATCCTGAGACTTCACCTGGTTTAAAGTGGCAACACAAAAGCTGCTTGCAACCAATAAACAGTAAACAAAACAAAGATATTGTCTCCAATCTATGCCTATGCCACTACAATCTGTATTACACTGACCGGCACAAAAAATGCAACAATTCAGTTTCTTACAAAACCTGAAATTTATTTTAAATTTATGACACTAATCCACAATCTTATGATGGAATATTGTGGTACAGTCCCATCTAAGTGTCCAAAAATGAAAAAAGAAAGATGATTATAAACAAATTTAACAATTTAAGACAGAGACACACACTTCGGGGAAATTTTGAGTAAGCTCAAAAGGTAATGCACATCTGTTTTGATGTTAGACACTTTACACTTTACTTCATAGATCTCAGACACAATCTCAGAGATATCTACTCACATCTTCAAATGTGTGTATTGCCACCTGCCACCTCTTGCATTCAACCTTTCAGGAATGCTCCTGATTAATGCGGTAATGTCCTGTTAATGAATCGTATGCCGTTCTTCCAGGAGGGCATTCTGTAGGTCCTGTAGGGTCTCTGCATAATGCTGACGAGCTCTTCTCTCCAGTCAGACCTAAATGCTCTCCGTAGGACTCAAATTAGGGTATCGAGCAGGGCAACCCGTAGCATGAATCCATATTTCATCCAAGAACCCTTGCACAATTCTTGCAACATGTGAGCATGCATTGTCATGCATTAGTCTAAAATCATCACCAATAATGGAGCGAATGGCACAACATGGTCCAGAAGGATTTCCTCCACATACTGATGTGCGGTAAGACTCCCATGCTCCACAAATACCACATACATCCTCGCAACTGCATTCATTCCTGCTCACACCATGACAGAACCACACTCAAAAGGCATCCTGGATGAGAATGTGCAAGGGTCTGGTCTTCTCCAGGCTCTCTCTCATCTGTCAGATGATCAGATACCAAATTGCGACTCATCAGTGTACAACACTTGATCCCATTGTTGTACTGTCCAGTCCAGATGTTCCCTTCCAAAACGTAGTCGAGCTGTGCAATGCTCTCTGGGGAGTTTTGGACCTGTAGCATGTCTTCTGGACTGAAGGTTAGCTTCTTCCAGTCTTCTTCGAATGGTTCTCTCACTAACATTGGCCCTCGAACCTGGTGGAGTCAATTTTGTGCTTCAATAGTGGTGGTGTGTTGGTTGTAGAGAACCTGGAAGTTCTAAGATGAGGTCATCGCTCTCAGATGTTACTCTTTTGGGGCCTGTTGCTGGTCTCTTTCCAAAGCTTCCAGTTGCTCTGTAACTTCATGCGGTCCTGGAAATCATGGAAGGTATAAGTCTTCAACACTTCTGCAACATAATGCATGCTGCGGCCGTCTTCCACCAAAGCAACAGCTTTCACAGCTTATTTAAGGCTTAATGGCATGTTTACTCTAGAAAGCTGATTACGGATATCACAGAAAGATCCTACAAACTCATGTGGTTGAAAGGGAAACAATTCTCTATACAACAATAAGCGCTACAAGAGAAGAAAAACATTATTTACTCACATTTAGTGATGTGCTTTCCAGGCTGGGCAGAAACAACAATTGAGGCTAGTGCAGTAAACAATCAATACTTCATTGTTTACTTGCAAAGAAACAACAATAACATACCCCATCTCAAAAAATTGGTTGAAGTGCTTCACTTCAGTTAAACTAATAATTACACAATGCTAGTCAGTGTATATTTCAAGGAGGACATGGTGATTCCATGATGGACACAAGTAACTGAAAAATCTTTATAACACAGATATTTGCATTGCAATAGATGAATGATTAGGATTACAAAACTCTATGTGATCTATGGCTCTGACAATTCTGTATGGCATGAAGCCAGACCTCCCCACTTCCCACTGTCAGATGGTGTTGTCAGAGCCTTTAAACTTTGTGGTCCAGAATTAAGAAGACCCACATATGATTCTGGAGGAACTTGCTCCATGTTCCTTCAGAATCTTTTTTGGTGCTTGACAGCACAAGATGTTCTCGGTTTGTCAGTTGTGTCCTAATTCACAATCTTACCGCAGTTGTCCCCATGATTGTCTTTAGGAGGCACAGATTGTGGACTGCTTGAAGTGGCTAGATGTCCTCCTCATAAGCACAAAGAAAAAAGTGCAGCACCTTTCAAAAGTTGACTCAGTTTACACAGCTACGAGAAGGAAAGTCAAATAGGGCATGGTAGATTCAACCTACCCCTGGGCTGAATGACACCACATAGTGCAAGGGACTGTTGCCATCTTAAAAAGTGCGACGTCTGCCTTTCTGTGGACACTGAATGTTGTTCTTTGTTGTTGCTCAATGTCCAAATTCTGCCCAGATGTACTTATACCAATTGAAATTATTGTGCTGTAATGAAATATCAGCTTGCTCTTTTACAGCAAAATCCCAATAGGTTTTTTCTTTGGCAAAGGTGACAGCATTACATTTATAGTGTATGACTGTTAGCAAAATAGAATACTTATTCCAGAGGCATGAGTTGAGATTGGTTTTCTGTCCCACTCAGAAGATTTCAGATATGTTACATCTTGTTAAAGATGATGTAGGTGTTAGAGTGCCAAGTGTATAAGGTATTCCCTGTGAAACTGGCAGCAAAAATAGAACAAATTACTTACTATGAAAAGGATATTGTTACATTCCACACTGGATTTTCTATTGTTTGACAAATTACATACTCTACTACTAGTAACAGAACATTACTTAATTAATTTGCATGTCTTTAAATCAACAAATCATTTTTTGTTTAGGCTTTGTCTCCATTCTCTAGCATTGAGAATGGAGTCATGTGTTTGGGTGCAAAGATATTCAACCATGTTCCCATATAGACAAATGTAAGAAATTGGGAATTCCAACCAATATAAAGAAAATTAAAAATGTATCATCTTTATTTTATGAAGTACAGTCATAAGTTTTAACTTTCACTTCAAACAAATACAGTCACTTTTACACCCAAGTAGTTCACCACTATCTGTCGCAAAATTAGATAGTTGACAACAAATTTCATCATATAATAACTACACTCTGAGCAACGTGGTTAATATTCTCAATTGCTTAAGTAGGAGTATGCATGAAGTACATAAGTAAACTGTACACATAATTCCTATTACTTTCATCTGTGTGATGAATCTTTTTTGCTTAATTGATGATTTATCCCAGAACATTATCCCAAAGTCCATCATTCAATGAAAATATGGTAAATATGTTAATTATTGATTTTTAAGCACACAAAGTTGGAAATTATTCATATGGCAAAAATAGCTGTACTAAATGTTGTAGCAGATATAAGCTACTATATGGTTTCCCCAGTTTAAGTTTTCATGTATGTGCATACCCAAGAACTTTGAACTTTCTACTCTATTTATTATTCTTTTTGTGGTACATTATGTTAGTAACAGATGGGGTACTTTTGACAGTATAAACTCAGATGAACTGTGTAATTTTTTTCTTTATTTCTTTTTTCATAGTTTGAAGCAAGTAAATAAGTACAAAACTGGTAGGTAACTTTAACAAAAAAACATTATTAATATATTCCCTGTTGATGTTTTTGTGCTCAACTTAAGAATTTCATCTGCAGAAAAAGGCAAATTCTGACTCATGATTAAAAAAATATGGTAGTTCATTAACATGGAGCACAGTGTGAGCAAAGAAGCTGTGTACCATTTATCTAGCCTTGAAAAAAATAAAAATCTGTTGACAGGTTAAAACTGTATGTTGGTCCAGGACTTGATACTGGCTTTGCTTTGGCAGGCAATGTTCTACTGGCTGAGGCATCTAGAGATGTGTCACAAGCCACACTCTTGTAGTTCCTCTCTCCTCTTCTTCCCAGCTTTACAGGAGTCCACCTTACAGTCCTGGCAAAGATATGATGGATAATGGACTAGCCCAACATTTCTTAATCTTTTCTATAAGTGCAACCCTTTTTAATGCCACTTTTATTGTGGAATCCCTGGTTTGCTTCTACAGTATGGCTTTAATGCAGCTTTTGGCAAGCAAGTTGGTTGCAAATCACAATGTGGTTCACCTTTCTGAGGATGGCAGTGGATAAGGGTGCACAGTGAGAGAGAACTGTGGCCTACTACAATCATGCCTTGTGGAGTCATTCCCCATTGAGTTTGCCATATGCAAGGTTGCTGTTTGCTCTCTCACAAATACAGCTTTATCTACTGTCAGTGTCACATTCATACTGACTATCCAAATTATATAGTTGCCATGCTCTTTCTTTAATTTTGTAGAGGTGCCGATTTTTATTGTTTTTTAAGTTATTTTTCTGAACGTTGCGAGAAAGGAATGTAACTTCACGGAACACTTCAGTGATCTCTATGGGATGCCAGAATTCATGGAACACAGTTTAAGAAACACTCGATAATCCGATACCTAGGAAATCTTTTGAGAATGAGTATCTCACTTTGCAGTGGAGTGGGCACTATAATGAAACTTCAGGAAGCTTCATTTTCCATATGTTTAAGTTCAAAAGACAACACAGAAGGAGTAATTATAATGTGACTTACCATTCTACTCTCAGGCGGTCTTGAAGCTGCCATGCGTCCTCTTCCCATCTCTCCACTTCTCTCTTCTTGGCTTTTTGTTTGTTTATTCATTTTCTCCACACTGGACCTGACTTTCTTCATCTTTATGGATTTGAATTTTGTTTCATCTGGCTTCTGAATCTGCTGTGTCTCAATTTTTAATTCCAGTGTATCTTGTTCTTCTCTCACAAGTTCCATTTTTTGTGTGACTGTTGGCAGTGCAGTGAAATCTTGAGCCTCACTGTCAGTTGAAGGTAACGTGGTATGTAACATATCTGTTCCACTGTGCTCGACCAATTTATGATCTGTGTGTAGAATTCTTTGTCCGTATGTACTCGAGGCTGTCCCGATATCTGAGGTGTTTATGCTGTTCTCTGCCACATAAGAAACTGCAGGTTGTTGTACACTGCCTGCTGAATCTTTCTCTATCAAATTGTGTTCCCCAGGCTTGTCACTCTGAATAGTGGTTTTGTTCACAGCATTATTTTTCTCGGCATTTAAATTTCTGTCATCACTTGTTATCGATTTAGGCTCATAACCGAGCTGACTGTCATAAACATTAGATGTAACTGATGAACTGCAATTTCTACCCATGTGTGATACATTAAATTTTATCTCTGGGTCACTAAGATTCTTTGTAGTTGAATGTTCCATTAGTGTAGAAGCATCCGAGCTTTTCGACAATTCATTAGAAGCACTATTTATCAAAGGTACTGAATTGTGCACATTTGTGTTTGATTTGTTAGACTGTGTGTACTCTCCAGATACATATTCTTGAACAGACTCTCTAGCATTCTTCATGTTTTTGACTAAACTCACTGAAGAAACATTTGAAAATCTATGCTCATAAAGTTTAGGCACAACAGCAACAGTATAAGTGACTGCTTGAGAAACATCATCTAATGGCGTTGTTTGTGTGGGCTTCTTTGTGTGACTGCTGCTGCTGCTGGATGAATTGCTACCAACAGCTCCTTCTGTAACTGCTGAAGTAGTGGCAAATGTTGTGGCTCTTGAGCCAGGATTGGTGTACAGAGCAAAACTGTAGGTGAGCATTTCTGATAGTATATTCGAATACTTGTCAGTGTTGTTCCTCAAAATAGCTGGAGAGGGCCCATATGTTTTTAAATTACTGCTGGAGATATTTACATCTGCACTGTTTTCTGAGCTTGCACTTCCATTCTTCACCAATTCTTCCAGTGGCCATTCCCGAGTGCCCAGCTTGGGACTGACAGTGGTCAGCTCAGTTACACTTTTTTCTCTTTCAGCTGCAATGCTGAAATGTTGCAGAGTTGTTACATTTTCAGCAGAAGGCGGCGGCAGAGGGGTCGGCTGCCGATCCTCTATGACCATGTTTGCGACATGGAGATCACGCCAGGCACTTTCCTGGACGCATGACGTCCCGCCTGCCGAAGTGCGGTAGCCGGCAGGGCAGAGGCACCGGTACGAGCCCCATGCATTCACACACAGGTGGCTGCCACACGGTCTATCTTCCTCTATACACTCATTGCGATCTGTGGGCATTAAAGGTCTTTTAGTTACCTAGTACTACACTGCTGGCCATCAGACCTGCCAACACTGTGAGAGTGGCATGTGACAAACGCTAATCTGGCACGAAGTGACCTATGTGCTTGGGCATTAAAATGACTATTATTTCACTACAATGGCTTAAAGTATGTAAGAGTTGGCTGGTTGATTTGAGGGAGAGGACCAAACACTGAGGTCATTGGCCCCATCGGATTAAGGAAGGATGAGGAAGGAAATTGGTCATGACCTTTCAAAGGAACCACCCCAGCATTTGCCTGAAGCAATTTAGGGAAACATGGAAAACCTCCTAAATCACGATGGCTGGGTGAGTGTTTGAACAGTCGTCCTCCCAAATGTGAGTCGAGTGTGCTAACGACTGCACCACCTCACCCTGTATGTGAAAGAATATTGCCACTTCATTCCATAAATAAGGAAGGATTATGGAGCAAGTAAGGATTATGCAGCAGGTTTCTCATTCAGAAACTATATTTGAATAATGATTGCTTGTAAGAAGACAGTGTTATGCCTTCTGTAAGTCAGAAGCATCTACCAACATATGTTGGAATGTGACAGTGGCAGCATAGCAGCCTAATGAGAATCTCATTTGTCATTTCCGCTACAGTTACAGAAATAACGAATTGCTGGCTTCAAGTGGACCATACTCAAAGCCCTGGAGGATCACAGCTGTCAGGTGTGATTGGCCCATGAGGGGAGAGAGATCTTTTTTCCTCATCTGTTCAGGATCATACAGTCACAACGCACATCTTAAGCTGGGAAATGGGATGGTCTGTCTGGTGCCTGGTTCCACCAGAAGTACTGGACCAAATGGCTGTTTGAGAGCACAGTCTCACCACAGTGCCACACTCGCAGCACGAGCACGCTACTCGTCTTGCGTCATGAATACAATAGCCGTGGTGTTCCTCACAGCTGATATAAATATGAAGGAAACTGGATATCTTTTTAATTTTGTCCCTCTTAGTTGCGTTGATATACAATTTTTGCTGCAGTGGTTACCGGTTTCAGGCTGTCATACCCATTCTCAAATCGTACACCTTGTTATTAATCATAACTAGTCATACGATATGGAGCCGAAAGACAAGAATAGCTTCTGCACAGAAAGTTAAGCTGTGGGCAACAAGTATTTTCATAGACACTAGCCTTTGTGTCTACTGTTGCACATTACTGGTTGTGTCAGTCAGGTTCAATAGTTGATACAAGGGCTAATGTCAATGAGAGTATTTGCTGCCTACAGTTTAACTTCCTGTGCAGAAGCTACTTGTGCCTTTTGGCACCAATTGTATAATTACTTAGGATTAATAACAAGGTGTGTGGTTTGAGAACTGGTGTGTCAGCTTAAAACCAGTAACCAGTGCAGTTAAAATTGTATATCAATGCAACTGTCCCAATGTAGCTGAAATCAGTAACCCCTTCCCTTTCCTTTCCTTTCTCCACACCTCCACCTTCAGGTTACAGATAATGTATCCCAGCTACAGATTCCGCCCGATATCTGTCCTTCTGGACAAGTCCGGGAGAGCAGACACTACACATTCGTGCATCTGATAAGGACAAAACAAAACAAAAAATATCCTATTTCCTCAGTACTGAACACTTGCAGAACTACCATCTCACAGAATAATGCCTCAAATCAGCAAGATATAAATATGGCTGCCCAATGAATGGCTATCAGTTCTGCACTCACATCTGAAATTATCAGTTACCATGATCGCTGTACCGTGTGCTATCAGATAACAACCTCACCTGGTACTTGATCTTTCTCTCTGGTCGAGATTTTGATTGTATCTCTCTTTGCTCTCAGCCTGCCGACGTCATTGTGGCAAACATTTCTGATTTGCACTTTGTTGTTTACAAAGGTTGTCTTGATTTCATCCTCGTGTGTGTCCCATCTGCCAGCATTCAGCTGTGTCTAGCTTGGCTACTGGTGGGTGTCACATTCTCTTCCACATGCAATCCTTCTGCCTTACTGCTTCACATATTTCTCTCCTGGGTTTTGAGGCATGTGCCGACATCCAGCTATTTACAGACACACACACACACACACACACACACACACACACACACACACACACAGACAGTGTACACTTTCTGGAACACCACAGACTGACAGTGTAGCTACCACTGTTGTGGCTTTCCTCGACATAGCAGCAGAGAGAGGTGTGCTACAGTAGGGCACCCTGTGATAACACAGGACACAGAAATGGCACCACACTGTCTTTTCAGAAAAGTTCCAGTCCCATTATCCTGTCATGACAGATGTATCTGTATGAGGAGGCTCCAAGGAGAATGAACTGCGTTCGTCGTCATCATGAAGGTGTGTTTATATGGGGTACCATTAGGTACACATGTTCTCTGGTTCACACAGCTGGTAATTTGGACAGTAGTCATCACATTTGTGATGTGTCAAGGCCAGTGGCCATGTACTACCTTCCTAGTGTCTGTGAGATACCTTTCAGTAAGATAATGCAAGACTGCACATTCCCCTTTCTGTCACGAACTGCCTCAACACAAAGGGCATTCAACCGTTTCCCTGGCCACCACTTTCTACAGATCCCCCACATACTCAAAACATCCGGTCACAGGATGCCAAAAGACTGGCATGCCAACACTTGCCAGCCACTCCCACTGATGAACTCTTGAATAGAGCTGAAGAACTGTGGAATAACAAACCTGTATCTTTTCTCCAAGCTGTGACTCGGCACCCAGCCGCATTACAGCTGTTGTTGTTGACAGAGGACGCAGCTCTGTGTGTTAATGTTTGCACCCTCTATTCTCATAAGTCAGCTGCAAATTTAATAATATGTTCTTCTTACTATACTCTATACACCCAATATATAAAATTCTGTTAGTTACTGTCCTCCCCAGTGTTGCAAATTTTAATGGCCAGCTGCCTATATTACATCTCAGAGGAAAAAGAGTCTTTCGTATAAACAAAAACTGAAATTATACCGTAACAGCAACATTTTGTCTTAAACAATTTGTGTGTTCACACCACAAAAGCAATTTCAAACAACAATATTACAAAAAATAAAAATACTACACATACTAAACATAGTTGTAGCTAATTTCACATAGATATAAATGTAGAACTATAAGTCATTACTCATTTACTTTTTACTAGTGTAAGTGCTAATGTTTTTGTAACACATACAATGTGCTGTTCCATACAACATATGGAACATGAGACTCTTATGACAGTCACAAATGCTCATAGTAATATGTGACACACAGCACGTATAATCATAGAGATACTAGTCACTGGAATCATACAGTAGCTATTAATGTATGCAAACCTCTGGACCATCTTTGCTTCATCTCAAACAGTAATCAGCTGTGAAGTTGGCAGTATGAAAAGTGCATCTGCTCATAATGTTGTAAGCTCACTGTTAATACATGGTGTTCCAGAAAGAATGGGCCACATTGAGAGATATAACAGGAACAATCATTTGAAATGAAAAAGTTTAATAAACACTGGCTCTAAAACACATAGCTTACCACTCGTTCAGTTGAAGAGATGCATTTCACAGTAGTGAAGATGAATTGCTCAAAGCTCTTGAAGTATGCACTTTAGAGACCATGTTTACTGGATGCTTTTTCTTGTTTTGGTCCATACTACCACTCTCAAAATATGGAGAACAGAGAGCTTCCAGTAGGAGAGATTTGTTTCACAGTATAGAAAATGAAGAAGTGCTCACAGCTCTTAAGGTAAGGATTTTAGAGCCCCTGTCTACTGGACTTTTTTTGCATCGAATGATCTTTCCATTGTATCCCTGAATACTGACCAATCCTCCTGAGATGCCTTCTATAACACGAAGGAGTGTAGCATCTGGTACATTTTTACTAACAAGAATTTAATTTATAATATTACTTGACAACAGGTAACACTGTATGAATGCAATAAATGTCTAAGTATTTTGTGATATGTATTAACACAGTCTGTTATGTTACCTGATGTGTCATTCTTTTATTTCCAGTACTGAGTCAAGGATTTTATGTTGTTCAATGTCATTGATTTTTTTGCCTTTTAAGGGGGTAAATATGGTATGTGCTATCTTATTATGCAAGATATTCGTGAACGTGTACACCAGTTAGCTGTTTCTTGACAGTTCAATTTATAATGCCTTTCGTACTCCCTTTCACTTAGTGTACAGAATACATGACCATGGTCTGCAGACAAACCAAACGAATTTTTATCAACAATTCTTGGTGGTGAATCATGACATTTTTCAAACTTTCATAGGCTGTGCAGTTATACAGTCAAGTAATGTTATTTTGACAATCTCCTACATGTCTTATTAACATTGCATAGCTTCTGATACATGTCAAATGATGTGCACTAGTGAAGTAAGCAAAGATTTCACTCACTGCTTATATGTTGGGTATCTTTCTCTGAAGAATTGTCAGATGCATTTTCCATGGCATTTTGCCAGGTATCTGCAATTAAATTTTTTGTAGTGTATGGATAGAGTCAATATCGTATCCCAGCCCAGCACATTTGAATACCCACCGGACGGTACAGACATCTACGACAATTGTTGGGTGACACTGCTGCAATTGCAGATGCTGTGGTCACTAACTGAGTGTCGCCACAACCGTGCCTGTCTGGCCAGCGTTTCAGGGCTCATGACTGCCTTGCAAAGCCAGCTGTATGGTCACTTTGCCCATTACTTGTTATTTCTCTGCATTACTGTATACATCTTGCTACACATCATTGTGTCAGTTCTGAGTTCACTACATCTTAGTATTTGATGTCGGCTCGCCCTTTGGCCTCAATATTCTGCCGTGCTGTCTGTGTAGTCTATCGTTCTGTCACGTTATTCAACTGTCGCTCTCCTTCGTCTCACTGTCATCTCTCTACGCCAGTCGGCCAGCCACTGCCGGTTCTGAAGTCACTCCCAGACTTGCCCAATTGTGGTCACTATAATTGTTGATTAGGTAAAAGGTTAGTGGCATTTCATGGACGCTAAGCTTGTGCAACTCCTAAAATAGCAACAGTAATAGCAATAGCAACAGCTGCTCCTGCAGCAACATTAGCTACATCAACTCTTGCAGCTGTTTCAGCAGCAGCAACAGCAATTCCAAAAACTATTTCAAATTTTGTCAGATCATTTACAGGTTCAGTGTTCTCAACCCACCCAGACTGTGGACACTTCCCAGGTGAAGGGCCACCCACCTGCTTTTCCACCATGTAACAATGCATAAGAGTTTTGGGACACATATTTGCAGTGGCTGAAACAGCACTTCGTTGCTTTTCAGGTTTTTCTCCATCAATTGCCCTTCCTTTCTTGGGCTTCCCTGGAGAGTTTTGTCTTGCTAAAGAAGTTGGTTCCACTCTCAAATCTGGCTGTGCTCACATTTGACAAGATCTGTCCAATTATTCTTCACGATTTATTCCATGTGCTTGCATCGCACCCCAAATTCCATCTATACCACAAGCAATCTGGTCAGTTGTACCACCCGTGGGTGACAGATTTACAATGGTTGAGTCAACGTTATTATTTCACTTGCACAAACCCTGTTTGCAATACTTGATGTGCAATTCACTGATCTGCAATTTTGTGGTGTAATTGGGTCCCAATCCAGAGGTTTGTACTGCAGCCTTCAAACTATACAACCCTTCCTTAAATGATATTTTGAACATCACACTCTCTTTTGAGAGCACACAAACTGCAAACTAACGCCTGATGGCTCCACCCAGGTCGCATCAGTCCAGATATCGTGTCGGGGGTGAAATTCCTGTAAGTCCTTTTCCTACTAATGGCATCAAAGTTCATCAAATTTGGACATCTCCATGACCTCTGAACAGCCTATCATGCTCTGTCGATACAAGCAGTGTTGAGTCCTGATTGCTTCATGGCCCACCCACATGTAGGATCTCTGGATTTCTGGGCACACTGCACCCACTCTTGGAAAGATGGGCATCTCCACACAGTTTTTTGTCAACCTTCACACAGTCAATTGTCACACCCCCCCCCCCCCCCCCATATGCACCCAGAATGGTGTGTGAAAAATTGCAACCCAAGATGTCCGCTTCCAGCTAGACACAGAAGCTACAATTCCTATCATCAACCTTCATATGTATACTCATCTCGCTTTCCCCGACTTCACCCCACCCACCCATACAGTGGTCACCTATTGTGACAGTTCAACTCCTCTCCAGAGTCAGATCACAGTCAACACTACGTACAAACAGGTAGTCCAGCTGTTAACTCTGTTGTTGATAGTCACTCATATGGCAATATTTTTGGTCTCGATGCCTCCTCCATCACTGGTGAGGTCCGGGTCATCTGTGAATCAGTTCCCTTCCAGGAGCTCGATGATTTCTGTGCCACCTTCGCACCTCTGTTTGAACTCAGGCTGGTGTGCGCCACAGATTTCCAAGCCCATATCTCCGTAAGTATGGATGCTGTGCCCCATTTTTGGCATGTGGGATTGCTCCCTATCTGTCTGTGGGTAGCCATTAAGCAAGAACTCCATCACATCCATACTGTTGGGGTAATTGAACTCATAAAAAATAATGCCTGAGCCACCCCAGTGGTGATGGTCAAGAAGTCTAATGGCTCTCTCCGGCTATGTAGGGATTTTAAATTGAAGATCAATGTTGGGATACAAGTGGCCTGGAAGACCTCCTCAAGAAGCTTGTTGGAGGTGAATATTTCTCTCAGATATACCTGACCAATGCATATGCATCCCCCCTGCATGAGGAATCACAACACATTATGGTTATCAACACTCCCTTTGGCTTATATAAATACAGGTACTTGTCCTTTGGGATCTCTTCTGCTCCAGAAATTTTCCAGAGATACCAGGAACAGTTAATCTTGTCCAATTCTGCTTGTACTCTCTAGACAAGCTAATTGTTATAAGAACCTTGTGTTTGGACCGCCAGCACAACCACTGTACCCCCTTTCAACATACCATGATGCAGCGCTCAAGTGGCACTTACACAAACATAGGTTTTTTCAAGAGCAATGTTTCTGTCACAGACATTCTACCACGCCCCAAAACTTTTTTGGGGAAGGTAAATTATTATTTCAAGTTCCCTCCATGTTATGCATCCATGCAAACAGTTGTGCAAAAAGGATGTTTGGCTGGACAGCTACCGTTGAGCATACTTTCACACAGCTGAAGCGTCTGTTGTGCCCTGCCTAATGCTCTTCACTCCGTCGCATCCACTGGTTCTGGCTACAGATGCTGCTCCCTATGACACTGGTGCAGTGAAGTACTGTATGGAACAGCCAATTACCTATGCATCAAAGATGCTGACATTTGATCAAAAAAGCTACTTGCAGATTAGAAAGAGGCTTTGTTGATCATCTTTACCATTAAGAAGTTCCACGTTTACCGTTTTGGGATAAAATTTACCCTCACTATGGACCACAAGCTGTTAGTGGCTCTCTTTGGGCCCTGCCCTCTGCTTCCAGAGTAGACTACCCAATGCCTCCAGTGTTGGGCACTCTTCCTCAGTTCCTACATTTATACAATTAAATACAAGCTCACGGCATAACATGCAAATGCAGATGCCCATTCTTGTGTGCCTCCAGAGCCCGATCTGGCATTTGACTGACAGGATGTCTCCTGTTTCCACATTGGTGAGGAATGACAGCACACCTCAGATGGGTTTCCTATTATGGCTACTCACATCATTGCAGTATGCCATGCACCCTGTGCTCAGTTGGGTGGGCCAATTCTTTTTCAGAATCTATCAATCCTGAGCTTTGGGCCTGGGCTTGCCTCTCCCACAATTTGTTGTCCATCTCCAACTTCTCCTGCTTGATGCAGAGGTGGATACTCACTGTGTCATCATCCCACGTACCCTGCACCATCATTTTCTGCACCTCCTTCACTGTGGGCATCGGGGTATGTTGCAGGTGAAGGCCCTCGCATGGCACCACACTTACTGTCTGGGATCGAACAAAGATGTGGAGACCATGGTGTGTAGCTGTTTTCCTCGTGCCTGACACGAGACAGCTCTGCCCCAGTCTTATACTCCCTAGCCCATCCCTGTCACTGCTGGGACTGCATTCGTCTGAACTATACTGGCCCCTTTTTGGGATCTATGTGGCTCATTGTCAGAGATGCTTATTCTAACTATCTATATGTGGTCAGCACAGTATCCACCACCACCGATTCTCATCCAGACTCTCACCATCGAGTGGTTTTCTTGCAGAACCTGCACCATTGTGTTAGATAATGGGGCCTAATTCACAGTGGCAGCTTTCGAACAGTTCTGCATCTGCAATGGCATCGAGCACCCGTTTATTTCACTGTTTCGTCCCCCCTCCAAAGGCAAAGTGGAGCACATGATGCTTAAGTTTAAATCATAAATGTTGAAACTGGTGGGTACTTCCACTAGCATGGTTGCCCTCACACTGTTTCTGAGCCCCTACCAGTCCACCCCTTTCTGTGACTGTTGCCTGGTAGAACACCTCTGTGGCCAGCAGCCACATATTCTCCTCTACCTCCTGGGCCCACAGCCAACAGATCACTGGACCAGGCCTACCGGTGCTTTCTGCACGGCACAGCTGCGTGGGTACACTCACATGGGGCAAAAACCCCACAGGTGCTAGCAACGGTGGTCGCCACTCCCATATGGCACCTTATGGAGGTGGATACTCTGAGGGCTTTGGAGTATCAGCACACCAACCAGCTCTATTTTTGCCTACCAACTGTCCCACTGCCATCACTGCCACCTCATTCGGTCCTGGAAGGTGCACCTTTGCCACTCTCATGCCGACTGAGGTACAATTTACACTCTCGGGCTTCAGCAGTGGTTTTCCAAGGATGCAGACATTGAAGTGGAGGTCTCATGGTGACCACCGCTCTCTCGGCAGTCACTGTCCACACTGTCCGTGCCTGTGCCACTGGGTACTCTAGAGTTTTCCTGCCTCCTGGCGGGCTTCTATGCCGGGCCTCAAGCATTGCCAGTTGTTTGCCTTCCAAAGCATCATCCAGGCCACTTCTGATATCATATGCCCATTTTGGGCCACTAGGTGGCACTGCTGCAATGGTGGGTGCTGCAATCACCAATGTAAGCACTGCCATAAGACACACCTCTCCAGTCAGCCTATAAGGGCTCGCTGCTGCCCTATAAAGCGAGCAGGTGGCCACTCCGCCCATCAGTTGTGATTTCTCTACATTACCATACAGATCTCACTACACATCATTGTCTCAGTTACGAATTTGCTACATCTTAGTATTTGACATTGATTTACCCTTTGGACTTGTTATTGTGCTGTGCATCTCCATTGCCCATCATTCTCTCATGTTGGCCACCTGTTGTTCTCTAGCTACTCACTGCCAAAACTCTCAGCCACTTGGCCAGCCACCACTGGTTCTGAAGTTATTCCTGGACTTTTCTGATGCCAGTCACAGTAGTCAACACAAACAAGTACTACTCATCACTTGTTTCATGCTGTGCCCACTGTCTGGCTGTTTCTTGATAGAAACCTTTTCTTTAGTTTGAATTTTGTGTGTCCATTCGATAGAGCCATGTCACATTTTTCAAGTGTGATATTTGGTTTAATGACATATCTCATCACGAACAGTAAAACATGCAGAATAACCAGGGCTCCAGCAATGACTAAGCAGAGCTGTTACATGGCAGTGGCAGATAGACAACACAACACAATCTGGCAAAGGAAAAATGAAGGTCACAGAAGGAAACATGATTGACAAATGTTGACCAATATGATAAGAGCTGGAGGACACTGCAAATGTGGGGTCGATCAGAAACTCCAGAAACAACTTCACAGAACGGGACAACAATATTGCAAACTGTATCCAGGTGAAGAATGGGCTGCAGAAAGTCACATTTGCACAGTAAAAAATGCCATTTAAAGATAAATTGTTGATGGTGTACAGCAAACAGCCACAAATGCATTCAAAAAGCACTGTTACCAGTTTTGAATTTTTTGCAATTCATTATCAGACTTTTTTTTCACCAAAACAAATGATACATTGGTTTCCTATGTATTACTCTAGGATAAACAATAACTTGCAATTACAAATGTGTGACCAAAATGGTTGCACTACAGATTTGTGTTGGAATGCAACTTATGTGGAATGTGTTGTAACGGCGACCGGAACGGTCATGGGGTAGCAGTGACGGAAACGCAGCGGGACCCGCAGACTGGCCCATGAACAACAACACAACAGGAGAGGACGGACACGACCAACGGAGGACCTTACAACATGATAAGAACACACAACAGAGTAACGAACCAAACAAGACAACCATGTCCACTGGAATAGAAACACGAAGTCAATACGCTGCCTGAGACAATATGTCCTGAGACGCAAAGTGATGTTAGACTGCTGGCTGAGCGCGAGGCAGGTGTTTAAGTAGGCTATCGGCGGTGCCGCTATTGGCTGCTGCAACCATGTGTTCCACTGTGGCACCCTCACATTAAAAGCAGGCCAGGAGGCACGCGCCGCCACAGCTTACAGCATGATGGTGCAGAGACCTCTATGGGTCTTCGATGTCCATGACGTCTGGTGGGGATTCAAATTCCGCGGCGCATGGTACCAGAGAATGTTCATCTGGTGCAATTGTTTCTGCAATTTTATTTCAGTGAAAGACTCTCAAAGTGTTTGTAGCACTGTACATTGTACATTGCCACTGATGGCAGCTACAGCAAAGGCCATGTTGAAGGGTTTCTGTGGATAAGGAACAGTTGGCACTTTCTGGTTTCAGGTGGTTGGGCTATACAATCAGACCAAATGGAGAAAGCTGCTGTCTTCTTCTGAACTGTGGAGCCTACCCAAGACAGCTGCCACACTTTATACTAAAGAGGATCTTAAAATTGAGAAATGAACAATGGTTGCACATTAAGGAGGAGCCTATGACCTAAGCTCTGGACTTTTGCCTCAATATTGTAGATGACACAGATGGAGTCACATCAGTGTGAATCCAGATATGTAAGGTGTACTAGCTATAATGCCAGCCAGACTTGTGACATATAGGGTAAACTGCTTCGTGTACTGGCTGTCGAGGGCCACATGTGAAAAGATGGCTATGTTTCAAGTTCTTTTGAGGCCTCAAATCAGCCAAGACAAGGACGAAGGACAAGTGGATGTTGCAAAAACACACATTTAGAAGAAACACGGAGGGGTCAGAACTGTTAAACTGGAAGAACAAGACAGCAGTGAGCAGGCACAGAACTGGGCAGTATGCGAGTAATTGAGAGAGTCCACAAATGACAGAAGTGGGGGAAGATGCTAGAGAGTTGAGCAGCTCACCGACGAAGTGACGGTGTGACACTGGCATGGATACACTCACCCTGTGAGGGAGTTACTGAACTCGGCTGTGGACATGATGAGGGAAGTAGCGACTGAGCAATGCTGCAGTAACTGTTAACATGCAAACGTTATGACGCCTTCACAATTGAAGACAGAGAAGAAAGGACGTACAGTCATAAGCTGGAAGGCTATATTGCACTATTGGCCAACGTGTGCACAAAAGGGCAAGTCTCACCATACATTATTCCTGATCTTGTCTGCTTCTCTGTTGCACAATTCCAGCAGCACAAAATGAAAGAACACCAAAAAAATGTTGTCACTGTTCCAGGGTCTGCTAGACAATCTCGACACTGCACTGCAGAAACCTGCGTTAAAAATTACTCTACTTATTTAGATCACTTGTGGAGCTCGATCAGAGATAACAGCACCACAAACCACTGTTCTGCCATCAGACCATTGTATAAAATGAACAAACAATAATGCGTGTTGAATTTGATCTGGACTTAAAGCAGCACAGACCACCGAAATTTTCTTGTAGATCATTTCTTTTAATTTTCCCTGCAGATAAAAATCTAGAGATATTAAGTCTGGTGAGCTTGCTGACCATTTTGGATTTCATGAATGATTGATCCAATGATCTCCAGACATTTGCTTATGAAGGAATGTAACTATCGGTGCAGAATGAATGCAATAACCATCATGTTGGAACCATAAGGGCTGCCATGTGCTCTGTGGGGTGTCTTCCAATAAGTGTGGCAGTATATTGTTAGGAAGACACTAGTGCCTATTTATAGTTCTATCAATAAAACAAAGACCAATGATGCAATATTCAAAAAGCATCCACCACTCATTGACAGAACAAGGTTGATGTATATTCACTTCTCCTGGCCAATGTAGGTATCAACTGACCAAAGACAGATTTGGCCACGGTTTTCAAAAAATGCTTCATCCATAAACAAAATCTTCCATAGAAACTCTGCACCAATTTGCTGTTTTTGTAGATACTGCGAGTGCTTTGGAAAGACATTGCCATGAATTTGTTGCTGAAGCAGAATGTGAAAAGTATGAAATGCATACGAATGTTGTAGACATGAAAAGCACATTTGGCTTATACCACTCACACATTCAAGCTGCCTCTGTGGATTGCGAGTTACTGTAGCTGAAATATTAGTTTCATTTTTCTCATCAGCTGATGTTCTTTTTTGTTGGTGTATTTCATCCTCCAAACTTCCAATTTTTTGAATATTTTTAATAGTATCTGCAAATAAAGAATGCGAGGTCTTGGCAAGATCAGGATATCTTTCAGCTTACAACCTCACCACTGCTCTAACAGTCTGTCAACATTTGCCATAAACAAAAAGCATATGCACTTTCTTTACTGATGTACACATTATGAATGTCTGAATAGCTTTAAGAACATGTTGCCTGATAGCTACAATCTAAAGCACAAACTGAAGTGTTCAGGTCAACTCATGAGCTGCATCTGAGTTATGTGTTTGCTTAGAGGTGCAGTAGGGCAGACATTTCAGGGATTTATTCTGCTGCTGATGAAACAATGGTTGCATTGCTGTTATCCTGTTAGTATTTGATGAAACCCCACAATTTAATGTCACTGAAGTCCTCACCGAAGGCTCTTATCAAGTCCACTGAGAAAGTATACGGTTAAAAAAAAAAGTCAGTGTCATAATTATTCATCTACATCAACAGCCATACACTGAACGGCATGGCTGAGGGTATCTCATATTGTACCAGTTGTTATGGCTTTTTCCTGTTCCATTCACTTATGGTGTGCAGGAAGAATGATTGTTTAAATGTCTGTGCATGCTGTAACTAGTCTAGTCTTGCCCTCGCAATCCCTACAGCAGTGAAATGTAGCGGCTTGTTGTATATTCCTAGATCCACTATCTAAAGCTGGCTCTTGAAACTTCACAAGTAGCATTTCCTAAGATAGGATCTATCTTCAAGCATCTGCCTGTTTAGTTTCTTTAGCATCTCTGAGACACTTTCCCATGGGTCAAACAAACCTGTGACCATGCACACTGCCCTTCTCTGTATATGTTAAATATCCCCTGTCATTCCTATCTCGTTTGGGTTTCAAACATTTGTGCAATATTTTGGGATGGGTCACACAAGTGTTTTGTAACCAATTCCCACTGTAGATTGATTGCATTTCCCTAGTATTCTGCCAGTAAGCTGAAGTCTACCACCTGCTTCACCTGTGACTGTGCCAATGTGATCATTCCAAGTCCCTACGAAGTGTTACACCCAAGTATTTTTATAAGTTGACAGGTTACAACTGCGATTTATTCATTCTGTAGTCATACAAGGGCCATTTCAAAATTCCTGCACATTGTGCATGTGCAACCATTACAGTGAAGTGAACAAGTTGAAATTTATGTTGCTGTGAGTGAGACTTTGGGTGTTATGGTCTTATGTGTGTTTGCTGGTTCATGTGACTGTGTCATGAGGAATTCAGTTTTAAAATGGAAGCTGAAACCGAGCCAGTTTGGATTACACATAGTGACCATATTCCTACATCAAAACTGAATCCTACATGGAAAAAATCCAATGGAGATTTACAACACTTTGAGAGAGGTGTGTAGGATCTACTGTAGTGTAGTGGATTGCAGCACCGTTTCATGGTGCTCTACTCATTTCTGTGAAAGTCCAGTAAGCACTGAGGACAAAATTACAAAAGACTACACATCTCACATTATTGTTAATGACTTGAGAGAGGATTAACAAAAAAACACCTGAGGAAGTTGCATATGAGGCCAGAATGTCTGTCACTTCAATTTACTGAACAATACGCAAGAAGTTAAAGATGAGGAGAGTTGCTACCATATGGGTTCTGCATAATCTGAATGGAGGGCAGAAAGCAGATCACAGAAGAATCACAGAATTCATTCATTGTTATCAAACAGAAGGAGAATAGTTTCTGAAAAGGATTGTTGCACTTGATGAAACCTGGAAATGAGATTTTGAGCCAGAACTGAAGTTTCAGTTATCACAAAGGAAAAGTTCTAATTCTACAAACCTGAAAAAATTCTGATGCCAACAGTAACAGGTGCATGCTACAAACTGATTCTGCAAAATGTTATGCATCAAAAAATTCATTGAAGAAGGCCTGACATGTTTGAAGCTCGTGTCCTCATTTTGCACAATAATGCGTGACTGCATACTGCCCTACCAGTCAGAGAAACATTTGACAAATATGGGTGGGAAATATTTCTCCACCCACTATAACTATACAGTCTTGATATGAGCTCATCAGACTTAAATTTGTTTCCCAAATTGAAGGAACAGCACTGTGGAAAATGTTTTCAAACAGTTGATGAAGCTTCCAATGAGGTAACCTGAGTAACTCAACAATGAAGCCAAATACAAAATACAGAAGTTGCCAAAAAATTGGGAAGCTGTCATAAGCAAGAATGGACATTATGTTGAAGGTTTGTAAAGGTATTTTGTAAAATAAGTTATTTTCTTCAATTTTATCTTACAGTGTGCAGAACTTTTGAAATGAATCTTCTAGAATATATTTTTCCCTTTTGTGCAGTGTACAACTTTACAGCTCTGTATATTTAAATCAAGTTGCCAATCTCTGCACCAGTTTAAAAGCTTATCAAAATTTGACTGAATATTAGTGCAGCTATTTTCAGGTAATATTTCATTATAGAAAACTGCATCATCTGCAAAAAGTCTAAGGTTGCTGTTAATACTGTCTGCAACATCATTAATATACAAGGTGAACAGCAAGGGTCCCAACACACTTTCCTGGGGTACATCTGAGGTTACTTCTACATCCATCCATGACTATCCATCCACTGTAACATGCTGTGTCGTCCCTTCCACGCTATCCTCAATCTTGTCACAAATTTCACTGACACCCCATATAATCATGTACTTTATAATAAGCATAGCTAAAATGCTTCTCAGAAGTCATGATTGACTACTTGTGTGCTGCATAGTTGCATCTATCTGACTGCCTCAATATATGCATTCAGGATGTTATGGGGAAGTTAGGTTTCACATGACTTGTTTTGGGTATCCGCACTGATTGCCATGGAGGTCATCCTGTTTAAGATGCATAATTATGTTTCAGCTCAGACTATGTTCTAGCATTCGACAAATAATGGTTGTCAAGAACATTGGAGAACAGTTTTGTGGGTCAATTGTGTTACCTTTCTTGTACACCTGTGTGACCTGTGATTTCTTCCAACTAGTGGGTATAATTCCTTATTTGAGGGAACTATGGAACATTATAGTTAGAAGAGGGGCTGACTCAGGTTGAAAATCGGTATAAAATCTGACAGGGATTTTGCCTGGTCCTGGAGCTGTGTTCAGTTTTGCTAATTTAAACTGTTTCTCAACACCAATATCCAGGTCACTCGTGTATGAACTAATACAAGAATTAAATTGGGACAATGCTCCTGGGTATTGTTTTATAAAGGAACATTTTGAAACTGAATTTAACATATTTGCTTTTGCACTGCTAACCCCCCTCCCCCCCCGTTCCCCAATTTCAGTTCCTGTCTCATCCTTGAGTGTCTAGATTTGAGAGCTATAAAATTTAAAAAATCACAGCATTCAGACACCAGAAGACTCCTGAAGCAGATTACAACAAAGGGTTTGAAATACGAACCATCAAGTTGTTGAGGAAAGTGACACAGTTTAATCACCGGAAAGATTTCACTTTCAGTGCAGATTTATACAATGACCGTGACTTACCCAGCTGGCAGTAGCGGCCACGGAAGCCTGCCAGGCAGGTACATGCTCCTGCTGCAGTATTGCACGTTCCTCCATTCCTGCACATTGGGATGCAGCTCCGGCGCTTGTTGTGCTTCGAGTAAATTCCGAATACTGTATTACCAGTAGATGCCGATGTTTGAGTGCTTTGATGTAATTCGTCCTGTGGCTGATGACTCGGTTTTGGTGATCCGACTCCAGATACTTTTGTTGTAGGTAGGTCAGTGGCTTGAAGAGGAAGTTCAGTAGTCACTTGAGACTCAGATAGGACTCTGTTTATGTGAAACATATCTGCTGCCTCAGTTTCTTGTTCTGTTTTCATTGCCACTACTACTGTTGGTCCCAATACATCTGTGAAATGTGGCTTACCTACATTACCATTATATCTGGTACCCAAGTCACCAGTCCTTATATTCTTGGAACTTGCTGACAGGCCTCTTTCTGCAGAAACCCCATTTGCACCATACAAGTGACGGTGTTCTCTGTCCTGTGCCTCACCATCCTGAACTTGTCCCTCATCTCGCACAGGACTAGACCTGCCAGTGTTGAAAGCAGGAGGTACTGACTCGAAGCCAGTGTCTCTGTACTCATCGTGTGCCCCATCTTTAGGGTTTGGTCTTCTTGTAGTTGTCTGATGGGCTATCTCTGTCTTGAGTGGCTTTTTGTTCTGTTTCATCCGGGATGTGGAGCTCCTGAGTGTGGCCACATTGTGCAGTGTTTCCAAGTGGAGCTTCCTCTTCTCCAGTGCTGAATGGGCACTACCACCTGCAACATTACAGAGCTATCACAACACACTGAAAAATATTCTTAAAGATAAATGTGACTTACGCTCAGTCAGATAAATGTTTATCAACTGCAGAAATTTGAAGTAGGTCAACAGCAGCATAGAAGAGTCAAAAAGATGAATTTGTAACTTTTGGTTCTGCAGCTTGCTTTACAAATAGCTCAGAGTAGAGAAGAGGGATGAGGAGGTTTAGACATGTGAGAAGTATAGTACAGAGAATTGTCAGAACCACTTATAAACAGAGGCAGAAATGGTAACGGTATATTTCATACAGGACTGAATACAATGCATACAAGTGAAGAAAAATATTTTAGAAATGTACTTGAAATATTATCAAATTTTTGAGAATTTTTGCTTTAGAAGGGTTTAAGTACATTCTTAATTTCACTGGCAGAGGATGGGGTAAATGATTTGGCTGTATGTCTGTTATGTTGACATTGCTTCTTGCATGTATTCTATTGCCTTACTCCGAGAACTGTCCATGCCAATCTTCTGAGCTAGTTTTAGA
Organism: Schistocerca americana; assembly: GCF_021461395.2. NCBI lineage: Eukaryota > Metazoa > Arthropoda > Insecta > Orthoptera > Acrididae > Schistocerca > Schistocerca americana. Next base: position 118,904,860 of record NC_060127.1, read on the forward strand.
AAGTGATTAATCTATTGGTTACCTGACTATTATTGTTTATATTTGGCTGTTTTCTTTAGTAAAAAGTTTTCATATTCCTCAAGTGATCTTCCACTTTTTCTTTTAACTATTGCCCATTAAAATTTAATTTAATTAACTAAACAAACACTGTTTTCGGCCTTGTTTCACAATTTTATTATTAGCATTATTTCACAACCTAGGTTTCAGGTTATAAGCCAATTTTCAAGTACATTACTGATTTCCAAAGACGATAATACACAGATAAACATAATGACCAGGCAAAGATAATCATCTCAACTTCTTAAGTTGCTAAATGTGCAATTATGTCAATGACCATTTTTTAACAAATTACACATTTAACTATTACACAACAATGCCCAGACTAAAGTTATGCATCAGCCTGGAACTCTCTAACTATGATGGACTGGAGCCCAAAGTTTTGCTTCTATCATTGGGTTGTGATCTCATCTAAAAGAGGTGAATAACTGAACTGGGTTCGCTCATTTAATAATAGGTGTGGGGATATGCCCATCTGTCTTTTAATTTCCAAGATTTGTTATTGGTTGAGGTTGGCCCCCTTTTGCTCTGTGTGTAGGACTTGTACATGTATTGTGCATTTGTGGTTATTGTTCAGGCAATGTTCTGCAAATGCTGACTCAGGCTTCTTCAATCTCCAGCTTCTGAGGTGTTCTTTAAGCCTGGTACAGATTTACCTCCCCATCTGTCCAATGTAGCAAGACTGACACTCACAGCATGTGATTTTATAAACCCCACTTTTTGTGATATCTGGTTGTTTGTCTTTTGCATTGAACAAGAACGTACCTATTGTCTGTGGGACATAGAAAAACACATAGAAATCCTTTGGCTCCAATATGTTACTTATGCTATTTGATGTTTTCCCTATGAAAGGTAATTTGCACTATTTCTTTTCCAGTTTGTTTTTCTTTTTCATTGGGGACAGCAGGGACCTAGCTTGCTTCTTCATCTTTTTACCTATAATTTTATTAACAGTGGGAAACAAGAAGGTGCTTAAAACATCAATGTAGTCCTGTGCTGTGATAGTGCCAGGAAAAATAACAAGAGGTGAAAGCCCCATCCATGAAAAACCCAACCACACCATAATACTACCACCTCTGAATTTTACTGTTGGCACTACAGACGCTGGCAGATGACATTTATCGGACATTCGCTATACCCACACCCTGCCATCGGATCACCACATTGTGTACCGTGATCCGTCACTCCACACAACATTTTTCCACTGTTCAATTGTCCAATGTTTACGCTCTTTACACTAAGTGAGGCATCGTTTGCCATTTACCGGTGTGATGTATGGCTTATGAGCAGCTGCTCGACCACAAAATCCAAGTTTTCTCACCTCCCGCCTAACTGTCATAGTACTTACAGTGGATCCTTATGCAGTTTGGAAATCCTGTGTGGTGGTGCAGATAGATGTCTGTCTATTACACATTACAATCCTCTTCAACTGTCTCTACCGGTCAACAGACGAGGTCGACCTGAGCAGTTTTGTGCTGCACGTGTCCCTTCACATTTCCACTTCACTATCACATCGGAACCAGTGGACCTAAGGAAGTTTAGGAGTGTGGAAATTTTGGGTACAGACATATTACACAAGTGACACCCAATCACCTAACCACAGTCAAAGTCTGCTCTCTCACGTCTAATGACTACTGAGGTCACTGGTATGGAGTACCTGGCAGTATGTGGCAGCACAATGAACCTAATGTGAAAAAAAAGTGTTTTTGGAGGGTGTTTGGATACTTTTGATAGTGTGTGCATCATTGGTTGGTATGTAATTGATAAGAGCTGCAATTCTCTATGAGAATCAGAACAGCCATCAGATTGCGTACTGTTTTTCTGTTGAGGGTTGTTACAGAGCATGGGAGGGTATATAAGAGGTGTGAAAAATTTCAGATGTTGAACAGTCACTGTGAAGGACATTTTGAGAAGCTGCATACTTCTGTGAGGCAGTATTATCAGCTGCTGACAGGCAGCACTGTGGGTCTCCATTCGGCACGCTGGTCGAATCGTGCAATAATCAGATCTGTCGGGTGTTCAGATGTGATGGTGACTTGATGTTGGAATGTGAAACACAAGGGCAAATGTACTTGTTCTCATGATTCTTGTTGACTATTCTGACCACCACAGGGGAGGACCACTGCACTGTGCACTGAGCACATCTAATCCGATCACATCTGTGCCAGTCATCTGAAAATGAGTAATGGATTCCCTGCAAGTTTCTCTGTCATCCCACACCACTGGTTAGAGACTAGAAGCTGCTGGACTAAGGAATTTCACATGTAAGCTGCCATTAACACCACGACACAAATGTCTGCATTTGGAGTGGTGCAGTGAATGGGACCATGGACTGTTGACGAATGGCACTGCACTGTCACGTGATAAGTCACAGTTCTGCACAACTCTGGAGGACCACCTTCATAGAGTACAGTGGTGATCTGGAGAGAGGTGCTGTTGTTTCCAAAGTTCTGGGGAGGCATAGTGTTGTTACTCTTGGCATCACAGTTTGAGGAGCCACGGGATACGACATCTGTTTATGGATGGTAATCATTGATTGCACGGTGGTACATCCTGCATCCTCACATGTTACCTCTCCTCTGACAGCATCATGGTGCAAGTTTTCAACAGGATAATGCTCACTCACCTGACACTGGGACCAGATCGGATGTCAATTCCATCTCAGTGCCAGATCCGGGATTTCAAGGACTGGTTGCAGCAATTTTGGGCCAGCTTGCCTCAGGAGAACACACAGTGCCTTTATGAGAACCTCCCCAACCAAACCAGTGCACAAATTGAGGTAAGAGGGAGTGCAATGAGGTACTCATATGTGGCCTCATATTGTCGAGTTCTTTGTAAATGTGACTCGATTTTGTCACCATTGAAATAACATCACATACCCTCTCGATCCATGAAGTTTCATTTCCTTTCTTCCTCCCCATGTGATTGCTCCTTATATACTCCTGGAAATGGAAAAAAGAACACATTGACACCGGTGTGTCAGACCCACCATACTTGCTCCGGACACTGCGAGAGGGCTGTACAAGCAATGATCACACGCACGGCACTGCGGACACACCAGGAACCGTGGTGTTGGCCGTCGAATGGCGCTAGCTGCGCAGCATTTGTGCACCGCCGCCGTCAGTGTCAGCCAGTTTGCCGTGGCATACGGAGCTCCATCGCAGTCTTTAACACTGGTAGCATGCCGCGACAGCGTGGACGTGAACCGTATGTGCAGTTGACGGACTTTGAGCGAGGGCGTATAGTGGGCATGCGGGAGGCCGGGTGGACGTCCCGCTGAATTGCTCAACACGTGGGGCGTGAGGTCTCCACAGTACATCAGTGTTGTCGCCAGTGGTCGGCGGAAGGTGCATGTGCCCGTCGACCTGGGACCGGACCGCAGCAACGCACGGATCCACGCCAAGACCGTAGGATCCTACGCAGTGCCGTAGGGGACCGCACCGCCACTTCCCAGCAAATTAGGGACACTGTTGCTCCTGGGGTATTGGCGAGGACCATTCGCAACCATCTCCATGAAGCTGGGCTATGGTCCCGCACACCATTAGGCCGTCTTCCGCTCACGCCCCAACATCGTGCAGCCCGCCTCCAGTGGTGTCGCGACAGGCGTGAATGGAGGGACGAATGGAGACGTGTCGTCTTCAGCGATGAGAGTCGCTTCTGCCTTGGTGCCAATGATGGTCGTATGCGTGTTTGGCGCCGTGCAGGTGAGCGCCACAATCAGGACTGCATACGACCGAGGCACACATGGCCAACACCCGGCATCATGGTGTGGGGAGCGATCTCCTACACTGGCCGTACACCACTGGTGATCGTCGAGGGGACACTGAATAGTGCACGGTACATCCAAACCGTCATCGAACCCATCGTTCTACGATTCCTAGACCGGCAAGGGAACTTGCTGTTCCAACAGGACAATGCACGTCCGCATTTATCCCGTGCCACCCAACGTGCTCTAGAAGGTGTAAGTCAACTACCCTGGCCAGCAAGATCTCCGGATCTGTCCCCCATTGAGCATGTTTGGGACTGGATGAAGCGTCGTCTCACGCGGTCTGCATGTCCAGCACGAACGCTGGTCCAACTGAGGCGCCAGGTGGAAATGGCATGGCAAGCCGTTCCACAGGACTACATCCAGCATCTCTACGATCGTCTCCATGGGAGAATAGCAGCCTGCATTGCTGCGAAAGGTGGATATACACTGTACTAGTGCCGACATTGTGCATGCTCTGTTGCCTGTGTCTATGTGCCTCTGATCTGTCAGTGTGATCATGTGATGTATCTGACCCCAGGAATGTGTCAATAAAGTTTCCCCTTCCTGGGACAATGAATTCACGGTGTTCTCATTTCAATTTCCAGGAGTGTGTGTGTGTGTGTGTGTGTGTGTGTGTGTGTGTGTGTGTGTGTGTGTGTGTATATATATATATATATATATACACACACACACACACACACACACACACACACACACACACACACACACACACACACACACACTAGGGTGTGACATGAATCTCCCTGATACACACACTCCTGACAGTTTTTCTTTTTAGGAGTCTAATGCTGTTGGCTAAATTTCCACAGAAGATTACATCATACCTAATTACTTACTCATAGTAGCTGTGATACACTACATTTATTGTGCTTATATCATAATGGAACCTACAGTTTAATGTGGACTCCAACTCACAATTTTTTACATTAACAAATTATTGCCAGGGCCAAAAGAAGTAGTAAGAGACGAAAAAGCCTTAAGACTGGCCAGGGATAGAGCCACACACCTCTTGAACTGCAGAGATCTGCTCAATTGGCTACAGGCCACCCAGCTTGTCATTATGACAGTAAGACACTGCTCAAGACTTACCAGCACGTGCTGTGGGCAGTTCCAACATACTCTGCTCTCCTGGTGGCTGTACTGTTGAGCCCCTGTGTAGCACAATGTGTGGAGAGTGATCTCTGGATTCCTGTGCAGAAGGCAGGCCAAAATTGTGTCACTTATATAAAGTAATGTAAATCTGCAGGAGCAATTGATTCTCGCAGAGTGTACAGTGAAGACATATAATTGTTGTACAAAGAGTTACTGTTGTTATGTTCATTGGAATAAATGTCTACACTTTTTAAATTGCAGATCTTTGCTGAAAGTAAACTTTATGGTTTTTTGTTAGTGTTCAATTTTCATTAGTATATTATACAATCTATACTTTTAATAAAGGTCCTGGTATGCTCATATATTTCAGTTTTATAATTTGTTATTTCAAAATATTGACAATAATATACAGTTTATGAGTAGGTGGTCATCACATTTGGTTAATAATTTGTGTATTTTGTTTCATCCTCAAATCAAATATCAAAGGCTGCATATCTTACAATCTATAATAATAACAACAATACCGTAACAATAAAATGAGGGTAGATAGATACTTCATTGTTTTAAGTCAAGTAAACCCACAATTTGTCACTTAAAAATATAAGGAACTGACATGAAACAGAGCTTTGATAAGTCTATGTAAGGTATAGTTACTGTATACATTAAAGCATTCAATGAACTTTAAGACAGGTATAAATTTATACAAAACTGAAATTTGTATTAGAGAGGCAAATTTTGCAAAAGGATTTGATGCTGACACATGTAATGAGGAACACTGAATAACTTATCATGTGTAGCCTGTCATAATTTTGTTTAATTATAATAAATGCAATTGAAAGAACAAACTTAACAAAGCAAGAAATGGAATAATTGTTGAAAGATTATAAATAGCATCACTGCTGTGACAATATGGCTTATTATCTATTACTTAAATTTTGTTTGGCTCATTATTAGTTGAGCACACTGTTGTGCTTATTATATACTGTTCGGTTTTCAGTGATTTAATGAGTTATTGTAATAAAAGCCTGAAAGTATGTGAAGCATAAATGTTTTTATTTGCATCTTTACTCACACACTAAAATCCCATGACAAAAAATCATCCTTGATTGAGCTAAATATAATTTGAGTTTATAATGAACCCCTCCACAATTAGTATTAATGCACCAAATAAGCAATAAATGCTGCTAAACACTGTTCAGGTTTAGGATGACAATGTGATTAGGGTAGAGTTCAGGATTATATAATATTAGGCAGTATTCCTCAAGCATCATTAATGGCAGCTTCATACCCAATTATGCCATGCAACACCAATGAACATAGCTGAAGTGACAGACCCACTTGTTTGCGTGTAATAGAATGCCACTATAGAGTACCATTTTTTCTCAGGGGCAGCAAACCTGAACATAAAAATGAGCCCTAATCTATTTATATGTGTTGGAACTCTGAGCAAACAGCTTTACACACTGTCTCAGTCATTTACAACACCTTCAGTTGGACTTTTTTTTTACAGTTATTTTTTCTGGAAGAGCTACAGACAAAATACAGTAACAGTTGAAACTGCTTGGAAAACAGAAGATGGAACCATGGATAAAACTGTTATTCTGAAAAAAAGCCCTCATTGCATGTCCTTCATCCAATCATAAGAAGTCTCAAAGATAATAGAGATGAACTCCTAATATCAAAATATGAAATTGGAAATATTACTAGAAGGTCTGGAAATGTGTTACATTTATAAGAATATCACTTGGAAACCAACAAAAGCATCTAGATAATTACAAACTAAAGTCATAGTACAGTATAACCAGTACAGGAATAGGACAACCTTTGCTCTTTCCTCCAGAACAACAACATCCAGTCATAAATGTACTTCAGCAAGTTGTTCTCAGATAACCAAGCAACATTCGCTTTCAGGAGTCCCACAGAAAACTCTGTTCATATCAAATGCATCAGCCTTCAGTTGTACCTTCATTGTCACAGCTGTCACTCACTTCACGTGAAAAAATTTCACTGATTCAAAAAGACATGTGACTCAGTTGACCAATAGTCTCTTTTTGACATCCTAGAAGGGCAGAAACTAGAACCAAAGACAGTGGGCCTAATCCAGCAAACCCTCATACATACAAAGTCAAAAGTAAAATTTTAGAAATTAAAATCTATTTATCAAGGAGATGGATTGTTGCCAGGACTCTTTCATCCCATCTGAGACAAAAATCATTAGGGCATGGGAAAAAGAATTAAAAACATCACTGGAAGCCTAATCAAACTGGATCAACAAAAGACTGCAATAATATCTCTTTGTCTTTGGGATACTGGTGAAGAGTGAAATCACAGCAAATAAATAGAATCCCTGAACGAATGTGCTGCAAAAGCTTATCTCAGTTGCACAAAATTTAATATTCAAAAATTAAACACTAAGTATGGATAAATCAAAAGGGGCAGATACTTCAAGTATCTCCATGAGATTGTAATGCCAAAGAGACTACAAAAGAAGGCACAGAGAGTTTGATTTTAGAAATGCAAGAGTGTGTATGAAAGTATGCAAGTTACCTGCAACAAAAACTGCACGTCCACACATATAGAGGCTAGATGTTACAACACAGTGATCAAACCTGAAGCTCTGTATGTGAGTGAAACTTTAAGTATCAACAGAGAAAGTTGTCTGGGAAACATCTTGAAGGAAGAACAATGGATTATGAGGGAAATTCTTGGCCCATAAAAAATGGGGGATTAAAGACTGAAATTTTATGGATATATTCAGTGACTCTCAGGAATGAAGCTAATACTACATTATGATGCAGGACGCTGGAAAATTAATAGATCCAACAAGTTAAAAGGATCTCAGGAAAGTCCAAAAAGAAACAGTGGAAATAGTAGACAGAAATCTATTTAGTCAAAAGGTACAACCTACGATGGTACTGGGCACTACACATTGAAGTTCGAATAGTTTGGCCTGAGCCCACACGTGCTACAGCACGAAACTGTATATATTAGTTACACTCAGCTTAATTGAGTGGCCCAGACATGTGGATGGTCTCGATGTTTGGCTATGCTTTTCATCATAGGGTGCCAGCTCACGTCTTGTAGTGTTTCAAGAATTTCTGCGTAAATTCTAGAACCACTCGGCCTTCCACCATCTCGAACACACGATATTTTAGATGTGAGTGGGAGAAAGGAACCTTATCTACTGTGCGTCACCTGTCTGTGTATCCAGGTCCGAAGTTTATCGTGAGAAGACAGTAGACATGGTGGTCAAACGGCACCGACAAGTACTTGTCGGTCGCAACATGGAAGTTGGCAGAACCAAGGAATTACTGTCTTATTCTGTGCTGTTTTATAACTGTGACTATTGTTGGTGACAAAAGCACATTTTAGTTGAGAGGACTTTTAAGTAACTTTTAACTTTAACTTGCTAGAGGCAAGACATGTATATGATTCCTGTATAATAGAGTTATGTTTATCAAAACAACACTCTGTTGTAAATGTAACTTAATTGTTTCTAATGTGAGACAACACAGGTGACTTACAAGAAGTCAGTGGTTTATATGAGAAGTGTGAATTTTGTTCTTTATGGAAGTTCAAATAGACCGATAGTTGTTGAAAAGCATCCTTCGAGTACCTCATTATTTCACAAAGAGAGAGAGAGAGAGAGAAAGTCTTAAACATTCCAGTGACTAGCATCATTCTTTGGAGAAGTAGTTTGTAGAGATTACAGAAGCTGACTGTCCAGAGAAGATCAGCTGCGCTTTCCAAAGTAAGTCAACTCATGTAAGAGAAAAGGGAGTTTGCACATACACTTCACACACTCTTAGTCATCAAACACATTAGAACCTGTCGTAAACTCAATTTTTAAAGTTGAAATAAAATATAACAAAACAATGCAGGCAGGTATTGTGGTGAAATTTAAAATATTGAGTCACTCATGTTGATTTATAATTTGAACAAATAGTTTATTTTTCTTCAATAAATTCACTTAACACTTAAAATGCAGTCTGAGGGGCTTTTACATAAGGGCAGCTGTTAATAACTGATGCCACAACAGTTCACTATAAAATTCATATGTTGTGATCATGACACTGGAGTATGTTCACAGTTCACAAATACACTGTTGTCTGCTTTTGTAGATCACTATATTTTGCTCCACTTGATCGGTTTTGAAAGTTGCTACATACATGCTTGTCCCCGAATGTGGCTACGAACTCACACTACCCCCAGATGTGTGGCATGTCTGGTTCTTAGTGTTGCTCAAAACCATCTACCACCCCCAGATGGACAGCACATCCGGCTCTTAGCCTCACTCAAACTCAACTTCCCAGTCATCAAAGATGGCCACCCTATGCACCCTCGAAATGACTGCCTAACTCAAAACAATGCTTGACAAAAAATTATGGATATTCTAAAACTAAACACAAAAACACATGATACAATGAAAAATATGGAAAATTACCAGGCAAAAATAATTTAAAGTCCAATTTTCTGTATCTGCCACTGTTTTCTCACAAATAACGTTCTTATGACATGACATTGCTTTTCCCGGATTTTTGATACCAAACATAAATAAACAAATAAAAATACATACATAATTACTCATCTACCTTTTCAACTTTAGAATCCTGCCACTAGTTTCATCTCTTTAAATTTATTTATCACCAAAAACACAGTTTCTCTCTGTCGAATCCCGTATTCCAACCTCTCACTCGAAAATGGTACATCCTATGCTAAATTGGCTATGACTCCTTCACCCAGCTCTACTAGCTGCATCTGTAAACATTTTGTTCATATTAATCGGCCAAAGCATTGCAGAGATATTAGCTTTTGAACTTTCATAAATTTACAATTTCTAAGACAACAATAACTTTTAAACTATTACATATTTTTGTGGCACATCTAGATAGTTTAGCTTTACATATTTTTCTGTCCGTAAGTGCCAACTCGTGCTTCTGTGTCACTCCTAGTTTTGTTTTTATCCATTTTTCTGTGGCATATAAATTTCTCCAAGAGTGCAAACACAGCCATATGCGCCCCTGCCAAGCATCCACTCGGGTTTTTCCAAGGCCGTGTACACGCTAGCCACTTGCCACAGCACCACAGCAAACATCAGCCACATGCTCTGTGGTGGGAAACTGCTGCTCTAATATCCTGCCACAGCTTGTATGCTCACAAGCCAGAACACAAGATTCCAAAAATACCATGGACCAAGTGGACAGAAAAAATAAAAACAGTTCATGGTGAGAGAATGAGACCCACAAAATGAATCTATAAGCACTGCATGGTCCAATAGGGTTCATACGTAAAAAACAACAAAAGCAATAATAAAAACTATCGCTTGATCATTAACGAGCATCTGACGGACCCAGATAGCCGTGCATGTTAAAGCACCACTTCCAGGACAAGGCATGGTGCTGGCCCCAGACTGAAGCTGCCCAACGGATTAATGATGAGGATGGTGTACCAGCCATCCTGGATGTAGTTTTTAGGCAGTTTCACACATCTGACTGTCATAATTTCAAAGTCCAACATTTATCTGCTTGATATAAAAATAGAGGCACATTTACAATGGATGACATTTATCCTGCTAACAGGAGTTTCCAGTCATTGAATGTAGGCCATAAGTGATTTCACAGACTAGTGCCAGGCCAGATATGTTTCAACTTTCTTTTAATTTTGTATGGATTTGCAACATATTGTGCAACTCTTGTCACAATGAGAAACTGAAATCAAGAAGCATTAGTTCTGATAATGTCTCCAAAAGTTCATACTGCCAGCCCTGGAAACCAGATTTCAAAAAAGAGTTCTGCGAAAATACAAAGCTACAATGATTACTAAGATATGGAAAATTCTTTAGTGCAGTACACCCAAGAAGTGGCTATCAATACATATAGGCACCATTTAACAAACCCCCTTGCATGCCCCCTTCCTTACCCAACATACAAGTACACATCTTATTGAAAATAGTTGTGCAATTGGGAACAAAAATGAAAATTTAGAAAGTACATTGTGAATTGTGGCACAAGATGACAATGACAGTGAGAAACAGATCCATATTTACTGACCAAAGCTTTGGCAATGCAGGTTCTGCCATCAGCATGGAGTGTAGCCCCTGGGGGACAGCGGCAGATGAAGCTACCAAAAGTGTTGAGGCAGTTCCCAGCACAGAGTGCCACCCCTAGTGAGCACTCGTCTAGATCGACACAGAGACGGCGGTTGACGGTCGACAGTGTGAAGCCCCGCCGACACCAGCACTGGTAGCTCCCTGCAAATTGTACACAGTTTGTGACAGTACAAAAATTTTGAAACATCATGATTATAAATATTTTGCTATCTTATGTATGTAAAGACACATTGTGTACTGAATTATGTAGTGTACAGTTTGTAACTGGAATTGTTTTAATTTGTTGATATATGGGAGGAGGTATGGTGCCTCCAGTAATTTGCTGATGACCCTCAAAATTTGCAGAATGGGAAGTTTACAGCAAAACATGAGCTGACTGAGAAACAGTCTATAAGCACTGCATGGTCCAATAGGGTTCATACGGGAAAAAATAAATAATAATAATAATAATAATAATAATAATAAAACTGTCACCAGCTTCAAGAGTTACAATTATTATGTACTATGGATAACATAAAGAGACGATGAAAGTGCTGCTCATTTTGTATGAAACTGGTTTTGGTTAGTTGTTCAGCTTGACTCAAGCTGAGTGGTTGAGATTTTCTCTGGAGTGTTCAGATGGAGAATTTACACCTGTCTGCTGAGGAGGTAAGTATTCGATAACTCTCATAATTACTTGTACAGTTTTATTAGAACTTTGAGCTGCTGTGAATTTTTAGTAGTTTTTTTCTATAGATTACAGTGATTAATAGGACACTCATCATTAATGACTGAGCTATAAACAATAATCTCGAAACAGCAATATACATCGTAAAAAGGTCTTGAAATTACAATTTAGGAAGGAACAGTTTTAAGCAAGTTTGGCCTCAAAAAACGAACAGAACTTTCATGGTTTCATAAGCTGGCTTATGGATATTCACCTCAGTATCATATTCTACCTCAATTTACTATATTTAATAGGAAAAGGTTAGAAAAATATGATCTAATTGTGTACTAAACAAAAAAAAGGAAAAATTAAAGATCACAGTCAGACACACAGAGTTTTCAGAAATTTTGTTTTAAAGAGAATATTGGGAAAAAGACTTTATAGCCGGTATGAGAGAAATTAAACCTCCCAGAGATTACTCAGTTAACAGAGATGCAAAGAAAGGCCAGGCCTAGTGCAGCAATAATAACATAAACTCTGACAATATATTCACTGCTGCTACATCATTCTTACTGAATTATAAAAATTTTCTTCATTACTTTCTCCAGGAAGAATACGGGCTCTAATATGACAAATGCTTATTTGAGCTTTAAGTTGAAGTATAAGAGTATTTTCTGTTTAGGAGTACTTAATATGTTACACTTTTCTGTGAATTGCAAAATTCTGGCCCCTCATGTAATGGTTAAAACATCAGATGGTAGTGTTAGTTACTGCCTGTTATGAATACAAAAATTAATGTTTGGGGATACAAGCAACACTGGTACTAGCCCCCTGTTGCCAACATTGAAACTAAGTTTATTGTGCGGTATCTCTCTTCAACATTTTAGAAAAGCCACGCAGTAATATACTTTAGATTAAAAGTTGCGTCGTTTCATGTTCTGTACCAAATAGTTTGCATTTACAAAGAATACTTCTTTCTCTATACCCATTGCGTGCAGCTGTTGCCTGTAGTTCTCATGGTGAGTCATTAGACCTACCATGAGTTTCATCTGCTGTCTGGTCAAACTCTTAATACATTTTTTTTGGCACCTTTTGGGTTTTGGTGCAATATTCTACATTCTTCAGAAGGCAGGACTAGGTACTGTAGTCGTCAATTGCAAAATGGAGTTGTTAAATGGTCAATACCCCTATTTTTTGGAAAACCTATTTACAGGCTATTACTATGATGGGGTTGCCACTCCCAATTGATGTACCACTTGGGTCTGTACCTAGTGTAACCACATGCTGCAGTGTTTGCATATCCCATGTCTGAGGCAGGTACAGTACCCAGCACAGTATTTACTTAGGTGGATGTGGAAAAGTGCCTAAAAACAACACTAAGCTGGCTGGCACACTGACTCCCATCATTAATCCATAAGGCAGATTCAATCTGAGCCTAGTGCACCCTCTACGTGTATCCCAAGTTGGTGCTTTAAAAGAAAATTTAAGAACCTCTAATGTGAGAATGAATGTTGTGTATCCCACATACAGAAAGCATATATGAGATGGTGTCCAAAAGTTCAAAAGTTTTGAATTTTGTGAGCAAACAGCTATGAGTACACTAAAATACCATTAGGTGTTCCCTCATGAATTTTTCGTAAATGAGTGTGGGAACTAGCTGCAAATTGAGAGATCTGGTTAGTTGCTGGTGAGCGTATTCTCAATATGACATTTCCCTGAGTTTGGGGTTTTGCAACGGCTGACTGAAAGATCAACTTGTGCACACAAAGTTTCATTTAAAACTTGGGGAAAACAGCTGCTGAAACACACCAAATTTTGAAGCAAGCTTTTGGAGACAGCACTGACTTACAACTTGTATATAACCATTTCAAAAATCAGCAGACATAAAATGATGACAACAACTGCTCCTGTCAGTGGTCACACCAGAAAATATTCAGAAACTGAGGGATCTGATTCACAGACCATCTGAGACTTCTACAACACCTCGGGAATAAGTTGTGGTACAAGTGAATGTAGTCGGTCAGAAGTATTGAAAATGAGGACTGTAACAAAGCTTGTAACCTGACAATTCCAATATGATCAGAAATGATATCAAGTGGAAGACTTAACCAATTGCTTCAGGATGATCTAAACAATTTCGAAAAGTTGTCACTGGTAATAACATTTGGGTTTACAGCTATGACTCTGAAACTATAATGGAAAATCTGGGATGGAATAGCAATAATTTGAATCAGGATAGACTGCTGTTCAGCACATACAGGAAGAGCTGAGCATCATAAAGACATGTGTAAAAGTTAATTAATCTATTGGAGAAAGGCCTTCTTCACACACGCACACACACACACACACACACACACACACACACACAAGGTATTGCCTCCTGGTGCTCAGGTCCAAAACTGTAGCGAGCAATCATCTCAGCTGGGGTGGGGTGGGTAGTGCAGATACAGGAGAGATGTGGGATGGGGAAGTGAAGGGAAAGTTGGGTAGGTGTTCGGGGAAGATGCTGTATTGGGAGAATGCAGGGACATGGGATGTGGCAGGGACAAGACAAGAGGCTGCACTGTGGGGGAAAGAGGGGACGGGGAGAGAGGAAAGAAGAAGAGATGGGAGAAGGGCTATGCAGGAGAAGTGGAGGGGTAGAAGGCATGTGTGAGGCTGGAATGGGAAGTGGAAAGGACCCAGAGACTGGTGCAAGATGGAGAATAATGAAGGTAACCTTCTACAGTCCCTGCTCTCCAACTGCCTCCATGCACTTCTCTGCTCCCACTCCAGTCTCACACATACCTATTTTTCCCTCTCCCTCCTCCCCCTCCCCCACTCACCTCTCAAAAGCCAATCAAGTTTCTGTGTTGTTATGTGTTTTACGTGTTTCTGTGCACTGTGACTCAATTAGCTACAGCTGAGTGGTTGCCTTTCTTTGTGTTTGTTTATAGTTTATCTCTTAATTATTTTCGCTTTCCTTGAAAAAGAAAGGTATCTCTATTCACAGTCAAGGAGTTTCTGGAAAAAGACTGATCATTTTAAGAAGCACAGCAGTGAGAAATACCTGGTAAGTTGATGCAGAGCTGGTCACAAGCCGCTCCAATAGCACACTCGTCAATGTCGAAACAGTCACTGCCGATCTGCTGGTAACCGGGTCGGCAGAGGCACGTGAAGGACCCAAGGGTGTTGAGGCAGATACCATTCTGACAGACAGAGTCTTTGACCAGACACTCATCCACATCTGAAACACTCAACATGATGTTATCCAAAATTAACTTTAGCATCGAAAATACTGAAGAATGATCTCACTGATATATGTATGGAAAATCCAGAATGGAATATAAAATACAAACATAAAAAAGTTTTTCATCACCTCAGTTCCGAGAGTTCCAGAACCTACACAGAAAATTGGAATAGAGATCAACATAAACACCACTCCCGCCATTTTTTTTTGGTCATGAAAACCATACGTTGCATGTTGTACCACCACACAATGAGACATTAAGAGGTGGTGGTCCAGACTGCTGTACACACCGGTACCTCCAATACCCACTTGTAAGTCCTCTTGCTCTGATGCACGCCTGTATTCATTGTGGCATACTATCCACAAGTTCATCAAGGCACTGTTGGTCCAGGTTGTCCCGCTCCTAAACAGTGATTCAGCATAGATCCATCAGAGTGGTTGGTGGGTCATGTCGTCCATAAACAGTCTTTTTCAATCTATCCCAGGCACGTTCAATAAGGTTCATGTACGAAGAACACGCTGGCCACTCTAGCCATGCGATGTCGTTATCCTGAAGGAAGTCATTCAAAAGATGTGCATGATGGGGGTGCAAATTGTTGTCCGTGAAGATGAATGCCTTGCCAATATGCTGCTGATATGATTGCACTATCAGTTGGAGGATAGCATTCACGTATCGTACAGTGGTTACGGTGCCTTCCGTGACCACCAGCGGCGTACATTGGCCCCAATAATGCCATCCCAAAACAGCAGGGAACCTCCACCTTGCTGCACTCACCAGACAATGTGTCTAAGGCATTCAGCCTGACCAGGTTGCCTCCAAACATGTATGACGATTGTCTCATTGAAGGCATATGCGATACTCATCGGTGAAGAGAACGTGATGCCAATCCTGAGCAGTCAATTTGGCATGTTGTTGGGGCTATCTGTACCTCGCTGCATGGTGTCATGGTTGCAAAGATGGACTTCGCCATGGACGTCGAGAGTGAAGTTGTGCATCGTGCAGCCTATTGCGCACAGTTTGAGTCGTAACACGACATCCTGTGGCTGCACGGAAAGCATTATTCAACATGGAGGCGTTGCTGTCAGGGTTCCTCCAAGCCATAATCTGTAGGTAGCATTCCTCCACTGCAGTAGTATACCTCGGGCAGCCTGAGCGAGGCCTGTCATTGACAGTTCCTGTCTCTCTGTATCTCCTCCATGTCCAAACAACATCGCTTTGATTCACTCCAAGGTGCCTGGACACCTCCATTGTTGAGAGCCCTTCCTGGCACAAAGTAGCAAGGCAGATGTGATTGAACTGTGGTGTTGACCATCTAGGCATGGTCGAACTACAGACAACAAAAGCCGCATGTCTCCTTCCTGGTGGAATGACTGGAAGTGATCGGCTGTCGGACCCCTTCCGTCTAATAGGCTCTGCTCATGCATGGTTCTTTACATCTTTGGACAGATTTAGTGACATCTGGGAAATGGCCAATGAAACTGCACTCTATTCCTACATCAATTGGCAGAAAGGTTGGATCATAAAAACACTTTTCATGGAGCTGCTCATAATTAGCAAAACCATGGCATCAGTAGGTGGCCTTCAGGGCTACGAGAATTGAGTTGGGAGCCATGTCAGATTGAGAAGATATTTTAAGTTTAACAGGTGTTTGAAGCCAGAAGTGAGTGTCTTGTGAATGACTTCCCTCAAGATAATGACTTTGCTTGGCTAGAGTGTCCAGCATGTTCTCCAGACACAAACCCTATCAAACAAGCCTGGGATAGACTGAAAGGATTGTTTAGGAATGACGTGACCCACCAACCACTGAGGGATCTATGCTGAAGCACTGTTGAGGAGTGGGACAATCTGAACCAACAGTGCCTTGATCAACTTGTGGATTGTATGTCACAACAAATACAGGCATGCATGAATGCAAGAGGACATGTTTCTGGGTATTAGAGGTAGTGGTGTGTACCACAATCTGGACCCCCATCTCTGAAGATGGTGCTACAACATGCAATTTGTGGTTTTCATGAGCAATAATAAGGGTGGAAATGATGTTTATGTTGATCTCTATTCCAATTTTCTGTACATGTTCTGGAACTCTCGGAACTGAAGTGATGGAAAACTTTTTTTGATGTGTGTATGTGGAACTTACCTAATTCAAAGTCTGGTGTTGTGAATGAGTGTTAAGTCAGGGAGAAACCTCATATCAGAATGTGGACCCACTGGCTAACTGGAGGTGGTGTTTGATAAAAGTGATGGATTTTGCAAGGATGATCAAATCTATTTGGGCCTATAACTTACATTTGTTTGGTGTATTTTGCATTATTTACTTCCCTTTTGACTTTGAGTGTTTTGTGGGGCACGTTTTCCAGTCTAGTGGTCAGATCTGGGAGTCTGAAAGTTGTTGGATTGCTTCAGGGTATTTATTATTGATGAAGGTCTTGTGCTAGTTTTGGATATGTCTCACAGGTCAAAGCAAAGCTGGAAACTCATTTAATATCATAGTAATTCAGATGATTAATCTGAGTCCACCAATAAATGTATCAGAGTAAATCTGTAGAGCAATATTTCATGTAGTGTGTCTTTTGCATTGGACATAGCTAAGAGAGTGTGAGATCTGTCTGTGTCCACAACTCGGACTTAATGTGAGGGCACAGGATCTGAGAGTTTGAGATGGAAGGAACATTTCAACTTACATTCAGTTGAGTTCAGAGTACTCAAATTCCTTTGTCATCCTCATTTAATATAATCAGTAATTTAATAATTTTAATAGAAGGCTGTAGATTGCTGTGTTATAAAGGTCAAATTACATGTTTGTATTGGTAGCAATGTCAAAAACAGTATCATATCATTTCATAATATAGACACACGTTGTATATCAAAGTGCTAACGTTTTTCCAAGGAAAAGTGATGAACAGATTGGTAAATCTCTCAAAAAGTAAAGTATGACACCAAAACAAAGTGTTTTTAAGAAATGTGGATTTCATGGTAATAAATTTTCGAATAAAGGGAAACACTGCATTCAACATGTAGTGTGTGTTACACTAAGTTCTTAGGTGATGGAGACTCAACAGCATATAACAGTGTAGTAGCTGCTCAGCCTTATGGTGAGAAGATTATCACAAATCTGGAATGTGATGGTCACATCCAAGAGAGGATGGGCACCAGGTTGAGGAAGTTGAAAGAAAGTTTGAGAGACAAGAAACTTTCTGATGGTAAAACCATAAGAGGCAGGCTGACAGACAAAATGATTGATGAACTACAGCAGTATTATGGGAAGGCTATTAAAAATAATACTGAGGATTTGTTGAAAATGAAGCAGGCAATATGGGCTACCTTCTTCCACAGACTGTCAACTGATGAAAAACTAGTACACCACTTTTTCCCTCCTGGACCTGATTCACAGTGCAGTTATCGCAATGCACAGTACTCAAACAGTTCATACAGCCATAAACATTCCATTCCAGCAGCAGTTGTGGATATCATAAAACCCATTTACAGATCCTCAATTACTGAAGACGTGTTGTCACAGTCAGACTCAAAATCCCAATGAGTCGTTCAACAATCTTATATGGACTCACTTAACAAAAAATGTTTTTGTTGGAATGAAGACACTAAAGTGGAGGGTTAGCAATGCTGTTATTGTTTTTAATGGTGGAAACATTGGTAAGGTGAAAGTGCTATGTCATATGGGAATTAATCCTGGAGAAAACTGCATCAGAGAACTTGAACAGGTGGATAAGGTTCGCATTGATAAAGCAGAGTATGCAGCACAGTTGGCCAGAAAGAAGAAAAAACCTGGAAAAAGATCAAGAGGATAAAACACAGTATGGTGCAGAGTGCTTCTGAGTAACTAAAAATAAAAAAAAGTAAGCGTATATTAAGTGAGTTACAGTCTTTTGAAACTTTAGAAGCCATTCCTGAAAATTTACATTTTCTGTTGCATTTTTGCCTAAATCTTAGGAACCACTTTAAGTAGAGTATTCAGATTTTCAGGGAGTAATAACATACATACCCTGAGTCTACTGAACTAAAAGAAGAACATAAAATTATGTATAACGAAAATTATTTAGGATAGCATACAAAAAAGTACAAAAAAGTTTAAATGTGTAATTAAAAAATTGTATTTCCAAAAGCAGTGGGTGAAATGCAATTATTGTAGTTCAGTAGACTCAGAACATACAGTTTAATGTCCTATAAAAGTTTCATAGCAATGGCTACAGTGGTTCCTGAAATACAGGGAAGCCAAGTCACTAAATTCAACTTTGTCATGATAGGGTGTTCCAACTCCCCTTAAGTACCCCAAAATCAGGTGCATGGACCTTAATAAATTTGCAAAGAATACAACTGTATGAGCAAGCATACTGAATAAACAAAAATCAAATGTCACAGTTGAGCAGTTCCTTTTCCAATTTTCCATGGAATCTACAATACTTCCAGTCTCCTGAAACTTCCAGGTAGATTAAAACTGTGTGCCAGACCAAGACTTGAACTCAGGATCTTTGGCTTTCATGGGAAATTGGTAAAGCAACTGAGCTACTAGAGCAGGAGAACTTATGTGAAGTTTGGTGGGTAGTAAATGAGATACTGCCAGAAGTACAGCTGCAAGGGCAGGTCATGAATGGTTTCACATTCGCACATGTTCCACTGCAGAGTGAAAATTCTTTCTGGATCCTGTCTCCTGCTGCACAACTCTTTGCAGATGCACACATGCCATATGGGTCTCTAAAAGAAGATTTTGTCTGAAGGTTCTATTAATGATCGTCTATTTTTACATGCCTATACCCATCGGCAGCTCAGTATCTCTTCTGCTGAATAAGTGACAATGTATCTTTATCTTTATGAAAAATGACATCCAATTATCAACACTTGATACAACTCATAAAAAATGCTGTTGAATGACTCAGTTTGGTAAGTTGCAGATTGTCTACACTGTTATAACTAAACCTTAAAAACATTTCAACCAGTCCCTACAACTATGTACTTCTTACTGTGAGCCCAATATGAATAAAGATTGTTCTCTGCCAACATACTCTCTGGTTACTTGCCAAGAGGGATAATACAACATTTCATGTGTTGGATATTTGTCACTGAACTTGTATTTATATCCAGATATTTAAAGATGGTATCTTGTGACTTCAGAATTAACTAACATTCAAGAGAAAGGTAAAAAATGAAGCTGGTTATCTCTAGAAATGAAAAGGGAATAAACTGTATCTATTTTCCACCATGAAAAGTTTGTCAGCTGATGTCCCTATCTCTTATATCAGTATGGAAGCTACAATGTTCAGGCGAATGCCCTTGCATTAAAAGTAAGCAGTAGGAGGAATGAATCAGTGTGAAGAGAAAACATATGGGTTCCTCTTGCACAGATATATGCACAGTGCATGTGCAAAGGGGCAGAATGATGGCTGCTAAAATTCTGTCTTGTATGAGTTAGAAAAGGTCAAACATTACCAGCACAATTTGTATTCAATGCTGTGATGTAACAGGTACACTGAGTGACAGGCACATTTTCTCTGATGTGTTGCCAGTATATTTAGAAGCTGTCCATTTAACAAGGACTGGAATGTACATACAACAGGTTGGAGTCCTTAAACACTTCTAATAACCAGTGGTAAGTCTAATTTTGTTATGCACAGAAAATAAATATCCATGGTATGGCTCAAGGCTGATTCTGCAAAGAAAAATAAATTATCAAGGCAGTTTGCCACACATGTTGTGCACGTAAAACTATAAATTGTAACAGTTAGCAATAGAGTAATTGGTTAAAAAGAACCTCCAATGGACCACTCTAATCCTTGGTGCAAAGGAAAGAAAAAAAAAAGTATTCGTACAATACACATTCCGTGTATACATCACTGAAGTAATGTAACATTTACTAATTGTAATATCAACAAAAATGGTTAAATTTCTACAGTATACAACAATTTTTAATAAGTACGTCAAAGAAACCTGGTAACTTCTACAATATACAGCATTTTTAGAAATAAGATATATCCTCAAAAAGCATGTTCAGTACAGTATAAGCATGCTGTTACGCAGCCAGTAAAAGTTATGATTACTTGTAATATACAGCTGTATCAGTAGTTACTGTTGCTGCAAGCAATTAACAGGTAGTACCATATAACTATGTTACACCACAGCTTAAATTTGTTTTCTGAGTAGGTTAATGAAGCATTTCATCTGCTGGCAGATACACATGCAACAGAAGAATAAACAAAACTACAATCAAGTTTATGGGAAGAACAGGGACCAGAAAGGCAACTGGGACCCAGATCAGGTAAAATTGTGGAGGTATTTGATCCAGCATAATTGCCACAACAGAATACCAAGCCACTCTTTGCTTCAAATACTACAGCATGGAACAAGAACGTCCACAGCTTAACAAAATCAAAAAGGGGCAAAGATCTAATGATTAATACACCGATTTCAAACTGCGAGTTATCTTGCACCTACTGATTTGACTGCTGTCATCAACTTCAAATTAACCGGAAAAAAAATTAGCTTTTATGTAAAGCCAGGTAGGTAGGTAAACCTCATTGCAAATACATGTTGTATTCATGAGATACAGCTATGGCATGTTTTCTGGGCATGACAGAATATAATTTTTATTTTCATACTGGGAATAAAGTAACTTAAGTGCATACAGGTAATACAGTTTTTGATAATAAATGTATAAATTTCTGCAGTTCTTAATAAATCTGGCAATGATAGTGTGATTCACATCTGTCAAGTTCACATTTTGCATGGCACTGGTGGTCATTCTTTCTTTCCAGTGGCAGGTGTGGCCTCTAAATAATAAAAGTTGTCTTTTGTTTTAATTTTCCTTTGAGCTAATTCTCCTCTCAAAGATAGATATGTGATATACATCACAGTCACTCGAATGCAAATCAAACGCATGTTGCGCAGACTGACATGCTATTATTGTACACGGCTACTGTAAATGATTCATTCATTTTCAAAGCTCTATATTTTCCAAAGTATTACATGTGCAAATATGATTCATCCACAAATAGAAGAGTAAACTCACCAAGTTTGTATTTTGCATTCCTAAATGTTCCGAGTGCCCCTATGGTCACACGACACACATCCAGTGGTAGTCAAGTTTGTTCCACACCTTATGTAGCAAAACCCTGTCGTTGGCCATCACAGCAGTATTGATGTGTTCTCTAAGCTGCCCTGTGTTCTTTGCAGTGGAGTACACACAGCATCGATTATCCGAATGTCGGTCAACCGAACGACTGCTTAACTGAACTGTGTACTCGCTCGCACCTGTTACTCTCCCACCCTACCGTCCATCATCCCCCTCACTCCCAAACCAAGTTTCCCACAGTAGTCGCCGCACTGCGCCACTGCTGGCGGAACATTGCTTCTAATGGGGCCTCCACAAGGCGCTGCTGACCGGCCAAGCCGCCAGTCGCTGTGTTTCAACATTCAGCACACTTCTATCGGCTTGGCATTGGCAGTAGAAGTAGTGGCAGTATCAAAGCTGTTGACAGCAACAGCTGCGCCAGCTTAGGGTTGAGGCATGCCGCTCCGTGCAGTTTGAAGGATTGCGCGCCCCCAAGAAGAGCTTCTCACGGTGCGAACAGTCACCTGTCCTCTGTTACGACCACTTGTGCGCTGCTGCGTGGAGAAGTGAACTTGACGATACAAAATGCTTAGACGTAAACGTGTTGTCCTTTCTATGAGGGACAAGTACGAGATTATTAAAAGGTTAGAAGAAGGTGAATCTGCAACCACTTTATCCAATGAGTACAAGGTGGGGAAGTCAACAATTACGGATATAAAAAAACAAAAGACGAGCATAGCAAATTTTATAGCTATGCTTGATTCTACTGATGGATCAACAAGCCGTAAAACTATGAAGCTTGCCACTAACACAGATCTAGATGATGCTATTTACAAGTGGTTTACACAAAAGAGATCGGAAAGAGAACCTATCTCAGGTCCCATTCTGTGTGAGAAGGCAATGCAGTTCAATGAAAAACTTGGAGGGCCTTCGAGCTTTAAAGCGAGCACAGGCTGGTTAAAATGCTTCAAGTCAAGAGACGGCATTCGTGAGCTTACAATACAGGGAGAAAAACTGTCAGCTGATTCTTCAGCAGCTGATCCTTTCAAAGTCAAACTAAGGGACGTATTAAGGGAAGAAGATTATGCTCTCGAAAACGTTTACAATGCTGATGAAACTGGACTTAACTGGAAAGCTTTACCGAGAAAAACTCTTGTTTCAAGTCATGAATTAGCAGTACCTGGTCCTGAAACAAGCAAGGACCATATTACAGCTTTGGCTTGTGCTAATGCTACTGGAAGTCACCAACTGCCTATGTTCGTCATTGGTAAAAGTAAAAAACGGCATTGTTTCAAGCACATTAATATGTCAGCCTTGCTGTTGTGTACACCTCACAAAAGAGTGCCTGGATCGATAGTACAATTTTTATAAACTGGTTTCTGGACATTTTCGTACCCTCTGTAAAAGCTCATCAGCTAAAGAATGGGAAAAGGGAGATAAAAAAATTACTTCTCCTTGACAATGCACCAACTCATCCGTCATGTGATATTTTAAACGAAAAAGATGAGTTCATAAAGGTAATATTTCTTCCCCCTAACGTAGCCTCCTTATTACAGCCCATGGATCAAGGCATTATTGAGACTTTCAAACGATATTACAGGAAAGAATTGTTGCGTAAGTTATTGTTAAAAAGAGAAGAGGATGGAGAAGAAAGTCTCTTAAGAAATCGTAAGAATATTGACTTGAAAGATGCATCCTACATGATCAGCACAGCATGGAGTAGTGTAAAGGAATAGAATTTGAAGAAAGCCTGGAATAAAATTTTGGACACAGATGAAAATTCACAAGGTATGATTGAAAATGACGAACAGAATGATATGTCTGAAATTCTTGGTATGCTAAAAGAAATAGATTGCCACGAATATGATGAAGAAGACGTTCATGAATGGGTGAATATCGATGATGCAGATCCAGGAAACTAAATCATGCAGGACAGCGAGATTGTAAACGTTGTCACTGATAAAGATGACGCAGCCAGCATCTCATCAATCAGTGCTCCAGAAAGTGAAGATGAAAGTATACTAACAGTTTCTGAGGCGTTCACTTGTTTGGATACTGCCTTGCGATGGTTTGAAGCCCAAGATGAAAGTGACCAGTTTCAGATATCTGTAATGAAAAAAGTACATGACTTAGCTGCTCCTAAGTGTGTACGCTTGCTTAGACAGACCAAAATGAAGGATTTTTTTAAACATTAATGTTGTATACTGTGTGTATTGTTCATGCAAAATGCGTATGTAATATGTATATATTTTTGTTTAATAAACTGTGTCACATACTATATATTCCTGCTGAAGTTGCCTTTGTATGTTACTTTGTAATACTAAAAGAGATGCCTGTTTTTATGAATCAATTTGCTGTACAGTATTTCTTTTTGGCAAATAAACATGTACAGTTTGATTATCCGAACAAACCAGTTTTCCAAACACCCATGTCCCCCAATTACTTCGGATAATTGACACTCTACTGTATCTCCAAAGGAAAAAGTCACAAGGCATTATGTCAGGTGAGCTGAAGGGAGGGGGAACAGAGCCATATCACCACCAATGCCCCTATTCGAGCAATGCTTTGTCGCCATTTTGTGTGGACACTGCACTTGTAGTGCCAACTGGAGTGTACAATGCAAACTGGGAGAGTTTAAAGTTTGATTCACGCATCAAACATATTTGTACATATAATAACTGAACAATGTAGAGCTTTGGTAATAAATGAACCATTTATAGTAGCCCTGACTTGCCACTATGTTAGGTGTACAGGAAACTTTACTATTTCAATTATGTACTTTGAGCATTTCAGCACAGTGAATATTAGAAACTGTGATGGGTTCATTTTTATCCCTCCACTTGCAAATGACTTCATGTCTTCTTTTCAATTCCATTCAAACTGTCCTCAGTTTCATGATGCCTAATATTTTGGTTATTCTTTATGATGTTACATGACTTTTATTAACATATGTTCTAAAAGAAGATAACAGTTTTGTAACAGCACTTATTAATATTGCCCTCATAAAGGAAATATCCTTAGTTCAATTAGGTTTCCATTGTCTGTGAAACAATTTCCATCTCTGCCCATTCCTCTGACTTGCCACAGCAGATTTTTAATGTGATAACTGAACCACTGATTACAGAGAGTTCATATAGTTTCACACCATACTTGTATTTCTCATTTCCAATAAAAACTACATGAAAAACAGAAAACCACACCACAAATTAACTGAGTCATCATTACATAGCTTATTGTCTTGAATTACTGGAAAGGGATTAGTTGTCTGAAAAGTGATGATATCTAGAATACATTTCTGCTTGCAATGGACTTGCAGTAATGTTATATATATATAGAAAACAACAAGGCCTAACCACGCGCAGCAAAAATCCCAGAAACACTTTCATTCCAGCAAAATCTCTATTCCTCCAGTTTGAGAGCCTGGTAGATCTTCTCCTCCCATGTTTTTCTGATTCCTGGTCCTCATATACATGCCTCTGTTAACATAACACTTGTTGGGGGGGGGGGGCAGTGGGGAGAGAGAGAGAGAGAGACAGAGAGAGAGAGAGGAGAAAAAGATTTCAACCCCAGCTTCTTGCTGAACGCAAATACAGGTGGAATGTGAGAAATTTCACTCCACAAGTCACAGTCACACTAGTAATGCCTGCCATTAGACAAACCTGATCATGAAACTTCCTGCCAGATTAAAACTGTGCTAGACTGAGACTTAAACTCAGGACCTTTGATTTTTGTGGGCTAGTTCTCAATCAACTGAGCTACCCAAGCACAACTCATGATCCATACTCACAGCTATACTTTCAACAATATACCTCATTTCCTACCTTCCAAAGTTCTCCTGCATACCTTGTGAGACTAACACTCCTGGAAGAAGGAATATAGTGCAGACATGGCATAGCCAGAGCCTGCAAAGGGCAAAGGTCATGAGTTCTCAGTCCAGCACACAGTTTTAATCTGACAAGAAGTTTCATATCAGCATACATTCCATTGTAGAGCAAAAATTTTCATTTTATTTTATTTTTTTGTAGGTTTTACTATGCAAATCCAGATTTTGGCTAGTGCCTAGCCATTATCAGTTCTAAAAATACAAGAAGTACATGGTCAGGTGATACAATAAAAAGTTAAAGCTCATGGCATAACCTATATGGCCTTTATATTATATTACATACCACTATTTTTTAATCTTGATGCATGTTAGTTCACTGTTGTTTGGGCGTCAGTCATAGCTCTTTGAATACTACTCTATAAAGGAGGCAGGCTGTGTGGAGAACACATTGATTGATTGTATGGTGCCCTCTATGTGAACTACATATATAACATTTAAAGGAGAGTAAAAAAAAATAATTCAAATTTGCATGGGAATTACATAAAATAAAACATAAGTAAAATTCTTTACATTGCTGTCTGACTTATTTCACATTTTCCAGTAAACTTATTTTACTTACATTTTATTTTATGTAATTCCCATGCAAATTTGAAGTTTTTTTACTTTCCTTTAAATGTTATATACGTAGTTATATACGTAGTGCCATACAACCAGTCGACATGTTCTCCACACAGCCTACCTTCTTTATACAGTAGCATTCAAAGAACTGTGACTGACACCTGAACAACAGGGACCTAACATGCATCAAGATTAAAAAATAGTGGTATGTAATCTAATATATAAGCCATAAAGGTTATGTCATGAGCTATAACTTTTTATTGTATAACCTGAACATGTACTTCTTGTATTTTTAGTATTCATAATGGCTAGGCACTAGCCGAAATCTGGATGCAGTAGCCACCAGAAAGATCACAGGAGGCACACATCGGCACAATGCATCATGGACAGTAGTTGCCGCAAGTAAAGTCCCGTCCACCACAGGGCACACGAGAATTCGGCGACGCCCTCTTCCAGTGGAACAACAACAACTCAGGCAGCACGGGCCGTGCCCATTCAGTTTTACATCGGGCATGCCTAGCAGACAGTTCCCGGTCTACACTATGTGAAGTGCAACCGACAACGTGAATCGTGTTAATACACAATTGGCGATGAGTACGGACGTTCTTTCGCGTGTTGCATTGTTGTTCCGGTTTTGCAGCTTATCCACGGCATGGAGGATTCAGTGTGGGTTTTGGTTGAGCAGCAGAAGGAGCTCATGGCAACCATGAACCAAGCACTTCCGGCACTGCTCTCCACACAGTCTGCTCCAGCACCGTTCCCTCCTCCCTTTCCCCCGTATGACAAGACGGCGGAGGATTGGGACACATATGAACATCACCTTCGGCAGCATTTCCAGGCATTTCATGTTGTCGATGCGGAGGTATGTCATGCTCTTTTCTTATCTTGGATATCTCCCTCGCTGTATCAAGTTTTGCGGTAGCTAGCGCCGTTGCAGGAACCCTCATCCTTGCCTTTTGGCACATTGTGTTCCTTGCTGTCTTCATATTATCGCTGCCGCACACATGTTGTGGCGGCTAGGGTCGAGTTCTATCAATGCAAGAAGCAGCCCCATCGGTCTTACCAAGCGTGGGCCGCTGCCCTGCACGGTCTTAGTCACAAGTGTCATTTTGTCACGGGGCAGTCGCGAGAGTTGTATGCCCGCATTATGGTGCGAGACATCATTGTTCGTTCGGCCCCTGATAGGGCGGTCCGGCAATGGGCCCTGCAGTTGGAAGACCCTTCCCTTGTGGAAGTCCTGTCCACTGCTCAATCGTATGAAGTCTCTGATGCCACAAGTCAACAGTTGGAAGCGTGGTGCGATGTCGCGGCAGTTCAGGGCGGTGCGGCCGTGTCCACTGCGTCTGGGATGGACGACATGTGAGCAGTACAATCGGGCCATTACGGTCACTCCCGCATGGCATGTAGAGTTCTGGCTGCTGGCCCCTGTTACCGTCCTGTGCGTCATGCTAAATACATCATGATCAGTCAGAGTGCCCCCAGCATTGGGCCGTTTGTCGCAAATATAATAAAAAAGGACATATTGCTAAAGTTTGCCGCTCAGTCTCAAAAGAAATGAAGGAAGCAGGTACAGAGGACATGGACGTTGACATTCAGGAAGTTTCATCGGGCCAGCCTCCCGACGTATTGGCACACAAACTCTTTATCGAGGTGTCGGTTCGACTACAACTGCAAGTAGATACGGGCGCGGCAATTTCCTTGTTGAATGCACACTTACTCCGACCTTGGGTCGCCCCGTTGGCGTCAGTTTACCGGCGTCTCCGCGGTTATGGTAAACAGTTCATTCCACTACTGGGTGAATTCACTACTGACGTTACTTACAAATCAGTCACTCGGCCTCTTACTTTTATTGTTGTCAGTGATGCGAGCTCCGCTAACCATTTTGGATTGGATGCCTTTCAAGCTTTCGGTTTTTCTATCGCAGACACCATACATTTGGTCTCCAAAGATGTTCCCTATCAATCATTGGAATCTTTGACCTCTGACTTCAAGGATATCTTTGAGGAGGGCTTGGGGTGTGTTTTTGACTTTGAAGCTCACTTAACGTTGAAGGCGTCGGCTCGCCCGCATTTTCTACGCACGAGGCAGATCCCCTTGGCTCTCCGCCCTCAGGTAAAAGCAGAGCCAGACCGGCTGACAGCCCTCATCGTTCTTCCCATTTCTTCTAGTGAGTGGGCTTCGTCCCTCATTATTGTCAGGAAACCCTCAGCAAAAATTACATCTTTGTGGCGATTTCAAGGCCACCATTAATTCCCAATTGGTGGTGGACACCTATCCCTTGCCATGTTCTGATTAATTGTTCTCCGACGTGGCAGGAGGCCAATATTTTTCGAAAATCGATCTTTTGGAGGCTTATTATCAGATACCACTTGATGAGGACTCCAAACGGCTGGCGGTCATCAACACACTGTTTGGCCTTTACAAATACCAGTGGTTGGCCTTCAGAATATCCAGTGCCCCGGCGATATTTCAGTGTTATCTTGAGCACCTCACGTCAACAATCCCTCATGGTATTAATTACCTGGACGACAGAATTGTCACAGGCTGCAGCACTGGATTTGCTTAATAAAACCTGGAGGGGGGAGGGGGCGGGGGGGGGGGGGGGGGGGCAACTGATTGCTGCGCTGCGCTCTATCATTTATAAATTACATAACAGTCTCTGAGTGCACTCTCTTTCCTAATGGAAGGTAACCTGATGTTTAAGATGGTTTGTTGGCTGAATACCAATCAAATATTTTTGTGACATCACTAAGCTTCCCATCAATACAAGCCATTTTACAAGGAAACATAGCTGCAGATAATGATAAATATCAGTGAATAACCTACAATGAAGACTGGGACAGTTACCAATGTAAATACAACAAAGAGAAGAGCCGTATTGTTGAGTATGTTAAGAAATATACTAGCTGGGACTTTCTCTTTACAACGTTGCCTCACTGTTGAAATCTGAGAAGCACTTTCTACTCCGCACACAAACTGTGAGATAACAAGAAGGACTTTCTTTAGTGTTAAAAAAAATCTTTTAGGTTTTGGCACAGACTGCATGCAAGCCACTGTATGAACCATTTAGCAAGTCTTCTGGGAGCAGTTTGCTCATTTTGGCTATGGCAGTCAACATTTATGATAGTCATTACTGTTTCAGTTCTCCTAATCAATTAACTGATGCAATTCTGAAGTTATGGGACTGAAGATACCACAGAGATCTACATCTACAAACCACAAGTTACCTTATTTTGTGTAGCAAAGGGATCATTGATAAATCTACATGAAAGCTCAAATCTCTCTAATTTCCTCTTTGCAAAGATAAACATAATAGGAAGCAATATTTTGGCTTACTCTTCTAGAAAGGTACGCTGTCAGGATTTTAACAGTAAACAACTCTGTTATATATGACACCTCTTTTGTGGTGTCTGCCACTGGAATTCTATGAGCACTCTGTTCCACTTTCATGCTTATTAAATGAATGTGTGACAAAATGCACAACTCTTCTTTGTATAATTACTCTAGCAGTCCTATCTGGTAAGAGCATAGACTGATAAGGAATAGTCAAGTATTGGTTGAATGAGGGCTTTGCAAGCTGCATCCTTCTCTGGTGGACTGCTACTTCTAAGGATTTTCCCAACAAATCTCAGTGCATCTATCATAGCTGCAATTAATTTTATGTACCCACCACACTTTAAATTGCAGATATTTAATGGATGAGTCTGCCTCAAGTGACTGTTTGGCAATCATGCAATCATACAAGAGGAGCATTTCCACTTATTTATGTGCAGTTTGTTATACATTTGCTTATGTTGAGGGTCAATTGCCGATCCTTACACCAAGCGTCGACCCTCTGCAGGTGTTCATTTCGTAACAATTTTCTAGCTTTTTAACTTCTCTATATACAACAACATCAACCACAAACAGCCTCATGGGGGTTGGACATTATCTGCTTGGTCATTTACAGATGGTATTCAAAAATGCAATGCCCAAACTGACATATATGATAATGGGGACAAGAACGAATACATTTCATTAAACAACCAAGTCCAGAAATGCATCTCTGTGAGTATGGCATATCCAGGTTGTCATCAGGTGTTATTTAGAAGAAAATAATGATAAATATTTCAGCCCTTAATTGTTCTGATCAGTGTTACAATAAATGTCCAAAATAAGCACCATTAACTTCAGTGCAGAGCCAATACCAATGTTCAGTGGTAAATGTGAGGCATGTTCTGTATGTCTGTGACCACTGCAAGAAATTCCTCTTGCTCTGAGCCCTTAGGTGTAGAATATACTTCTCTTTTCATGTATTTTGAGAGATGTTAGGTCTTACAGGGTGCACGCCTCTCAGTTCTCTCCATATGTAGCTCTCCATGCTTTTTAGTGACTGTTGGCCAAGAACTATAGTGCTACATGTTGTTTACTGGCTCAATGC
This sequence comes from Schistocerca americana, assembly GCF_021461395.2. Lineage (NCBI taxonomy): Eukaryota > Metazoa > Arthropoda > Insecta > Orthoptera > Acrididae > Schistocerca > Schistocerca americana. Next base: position 118,935,684 of record NC_060127.1, read on the forward strand.
GAATGCCAGGACATCACAACACAACACAATACTTCAAAGATACCTTGGAGTAATAATGGTTGAAAAAGGTACTTTTTTTATCTCCTTCATCACTGGCATATTTAAGCATGCCTGGTGCTCCCCAAGTGCACATTCCTGACACTAGGTTGCTTAATGAAATAAATCTGTTGTTGTGTCTGTCACAATATCTGTCAGTTTGGGCATCAGATTTTTGAAACCCTATATATATATTATGAACATTAATGGTCCTATAACAGTCTTTGGGGGTATGTCTAAAGCTACTTTTATGTTTAAAGTTTTCTCTCTGTTACAAATGAACTGCTGCGTTATGTTTGCTAGTAACTCTTCAATACATTCATAAAGTCAGTCTGATATTTTATACGCTCATATTTTGTTCATCGGGCAACTATGGAAAATGTGCCCTGAATGTTCAGGAATACAGCAACGTGGGTGTCAGAATCTACTGCTTCTGCATCTAATGGATGGACGGGGCAAGTCGAGTTTCCTGTTATTGTTGTTTGTGAAACCCATGTTGATTTCTACACAGGTGATTTTCAGGGTCCAGAATGGACACAATTAATAAGCATAACACATGTTCTAAATTTCTGCAACAGACTGCTGTCAGCAGTATAGGTCTACAGTCGCATGCATTTGTTTGACCAACCTTCTTGAAAACAGGTATGACCTGTGTGCTTTTCCTATCACATTGAACACTTCATTCCTCCGGCGACCTGTAGCACAGAGCTGCTTGAGAAAGAGCAAGTTCTTATGCATACTCTATCTAGACTCTTATAAGTACCCCATCAGCTCCTGTATCCTTCCCCCTATGCTGCAATTTCATTGAATTTCCTAACCCATAATCACTTCTTTCAATGCCTGTCATTTTGCAGAAAAATTACTCTAAAACTTATAACTGTGATACCATTTTTTGTATACTTAATAAAGGCAAGGCCTCCAGTCCAGATTGTACACCTGTCAGGTTACTTTCAGAGTATGCTGATACAATAGCTCCATATTTAGCAATTATATCAACCACTCACTCATTGAAAGTTCCGTATCTAAAGACTGGCAAATTGCTCAAGTCACACCAATACCCAAAAAGGGAAGTAGGAGTAATCCACTGAATTACAGGCCTGTATAACTAATGCTATTACAGTGGGATTTTGCAACATATACTGTATTCAAACATTATGAAATACCCCAAAGAAAATGATTTATTGACACACAGTCAGCACGGATTCAGAAAATATTGTTCTTGTGAAACATGACTAGCTCTTTATACCCATGAAGTAATGCATGTTATCAACAGGTGATGTCAAATTGATTCCATATTTTTAGATTTCCAGAGGGCTTTCAACACCGTTCCTCACAAGTGTCTTCTAACCAAACTGCGTGCCTATGGAATATCAGCTCAAGTTGTGCGACTGGATTCTTGATTTCCTGTCAGAAAGGTCACAGTTCGTAATAATAAATGGAAAGTCATCAAGTAAAACATAAGTAATATATGGCGTTCCCCACAATAGTGTTAAAGGCCATCTATTGTTCGTGATCTATATTAACGGCATAGGAGACAATCTGAGTAGCCATCTTAGATTGTTTGCAGATGATGCCATCATTTACTGTCTTGTAAAGTCATCAGATGACCAAAATGAATTTCAAAATGATTTAGGTAAGATAGCTGCATCATGCAAAAAGTGGTAATTGTCACTGAATAAAGAAAAGTGTGCAGTTAGTTACATGAGTACTAAAAGGAATCTGCTAAATTTCGATTATTTGATAAGCCACACAAATCTGAAGGCTGTAAATTCAACTAAATACTTAAGAATTCCAATTACAAATAACCTAAACTGGAATGATCACATAGATAATGTTGTGGGGAGCAAACTGAAGACTGTGATTCATTGGGAGAACACCTAGAAGGTGCAACAGTTCTAAGCTTGTCCGCCCTATTCTGGAATATTGCTGTATGGTGTGGGATCCGCATCAGGTGGGACTGACGGATGACATCGAAAATGTACAATGAAGGGCAGCTCATTTTGTATTATCGCAAAATAGGGGAGATAGTGCCACAGACATGATACATGAATTGGAGTGCCAATCATTAAAACAAAGGTGTTTTTTTGTTGTGATGGGATCTTCTCATAAAATTTCAATCACCAGTTCTCTCCACCAATTGCAAAAACATTCTGTTGACACCCACCTACATAGAGAGAAATGATCATCACAATAAAATAAGACAAATCAGGGCTCGCACAGAAAAATTTAAGTGCTCATTTTCCATGCACGCCGGTCGAGAGTGGAACAGTAGAGAGGCAGCTTGAAGGTGGTTCATTGAACCCTCTGCCAGGCACTTTATTGTGAATAGCAGAGTAAGCATGTAGATGTAGATGTATCACTGGAAGTGCAATGCTTAATATTTTTAGAAATATATTCAGTATTTATTCTGTTCCTTTGATTGTGCACAGGTCTATACTGTCCATTTGTATCTAAATTTCATCAATGTCAGTATACACAGCTTAATCTTCATTAGAGATTGAAAAACACATGATGAATTGACATAATTAAAACTGTGTGTCAGGCTAGGACTCAAACCTAGAATCTTGCCTTCATGGGGCAAAGTTCTTGCCAAACGTTCTGTCCAAACACAATTCATGACACCCTGTCACAACTTGGTGTGTGGGTAGCTCATTCAGTAAGCATATTGCCCACAACATCTGTTTCATTTCATATCATTTTGCAATCACACATACATATTTAACTGCTATGATTGTGTCAAGCAGCACACCACTACCATCATATTCAAACATTACAGGATTTTATTTCCTAATCATCTCCTTTAATTCACATTTTCTACATTTAGAGACTGCTGCTCAGATCTTCATTAACAGTCTGCTGTGGGACACTGTGACAATGTAGTCAGCTGAGGCGATCTGACAGTGAATGCATGTGTGTGTTTTCTGTATAAGTTAGTTCTGAAGGAAGACATGATTTTCAGTCTTGTTTATATGCCTGTCAACTGCTCAACACCTCAACTGTATAGTCAGTTGTAATCACAGCAAGCTGAAACTCTTCCAACAGAAATTATTCTACTCCTGTTGAATAATAATTAATTTTTTTCTTTATATTTCAAATATATCTGACTAAATGTACTGTGTATATAAAATATACATTCTAAGCTGCCAAAATGCTTTCTCATTAATTTACAGTGTGATTCAAAAGTCCCTTGACATTTCCTCGAAATTGCTAACCAGTGTCTATGTCTTGCAGATACTCATGAAGAATGCTCACAGTTGCAGGAAGAATGGCTGTTGTTTTGGCTTGATTGAGAGGTATGACCTACTAAGATATTCAGCAAGATTTCCTGAGGAAGTTTAGAAAGCCAGATCCATCTAGACAAGCTATCAGGAATTTAGTAAATAAGTGTAAAGGAACAGAATGTGTCACCAATGAAGTACACTATGGGAAGCGAGTAATATCACCAGAAACCACAGACATCAAACAGAATGCTATCTACCACAGTCCAACCACCTAAATTTGATGGTTCAGTAGGGAACTAGAAGCCCTGCAAATGACTGTGTGGTAGACACTGAGATGCATGTTGAACGATTGTGCATACTAAATCCAGACTATGCACCACCTTCATTCTGAAGACACTGCTGATTGTGGTTTCATTTGTGCAGACCTGCTGCAAGCAATCGAGCATGAAAATGTAACAGAAAACATCCTGTTCAGCTAAGAATGAACATTTCACACATGTGGCAAGGTGAATAGGCACAACTGTCGCATTTGGGTAGATGACCAACCAAATGTACTTCAGGATTGGGAATTAACACCCTTAAAGTAAATGTGTGGATGGGAGTAGCTGAAACAAGGGTATACAGCCTTTTAATGTTTGCTGAAAAGACAGTTATAAGAAGAATTTACCAACACATGCTTTGACAGTATCTGGAACCACAATTGGAACAGGATGGGATAAAAGACTATGCTGTTTTCCAACAAGATGGCACACCTCTGCACTTTGCAATCATCATTCGGGCTGACCTGATGCCCTTTGACTTCTTTGTAAGGGATTTCATAAAGTCAGAGGTGTACCAGGTAAGGATCAATAGCCTAGACCAGTTGTTACAATGAATAACCAATGCAGCAGGAGCAATGACACAAGACATGTTGGTGACCGTGTTTTGTGTCACACAGGAGAGATGGGAGCTGTACGAAGACTTGCAGGGTCACCACACTTAAACTATTGATGTTGTCCCCCATATAGTGTGTAATGAAGCTGTAACTTCCATTTTGTGAATAAAAGTGTTTCCTTAAAATGTCAAGGGACTTTTGAGTAACCCTACATAATTCAAGCTGTAGTTTTCAGTCCACAGATTACAACCGTATACTTAGTTCCAATGGAAACTACGTTAATGAAGAGTAACCAAGACTGGCTCACACTATTTTTACCATTTCATGCTGTAGTAATAATTTCAATCAGTAGATTTGGGATGATAATGATGTTTGGTTTGTGGGGCACTCAACTGCGCGGTTATTAGCACCCGTACAAATTCCCAAACTTTGCTCACTCAATCTCGCCTCTTTCATAAATGATGATGAAATGATGAGGACAACACAAACACCCATTCATCTCGAGGCAGGTGAAAATCCCTGACCCCACCAGGAATCGAACCCGGGACCCCGTGCTTGGGAAGCGAGAATGCAGCCGCGAGACCACTAGCTGCGGACAGCAGATTTGAGAGTACTGACACCACTCAGTAAAAAGCGCTTGTTTCATTCTTTTCGGTAATCTGTTTCAATTTGCCAAAAACTAGTTAACTTAAAAGCTATCTGTAATTGAAGATTAGCTATGCCCGAAACTATTTTCACCATTTGAGCCGTTAGGCTTGCGAGATTCCAGGATTTGACTTTGTATTTTTCTTGACTTAGTATTTTTGTTGATCTAATTTTACCTGACCAGACTGTTCATTTAAGTTGTTATTTAAAGATTTGACTAAATTAACATAATTTTAAATATGGCAGCTTTACCCATAAAACCACATAGGGATACAATGTGCTACTGAAAAAGTACTGGGAAGTTTTACAACTTTTCACTATCTTTTAGTTAAACCAAATCATTATTGGAACTGAATGGCCATCTACATTATTAAATTTGTACTCTGTAGTTTTAAAAATTATAACGTAATTCACAAGAGCACAGACCACCATTATGCCGATCTATAAATATCTGTCCCCTCCCAAATGTCCAGGGTCTGCACAAGGCAGTAAACTGCAAAAAACTTCCATGGAAGTTTGTGTGTTAAAATAGTCTGCAGCCGGAAATCACACAGCTAGCATTTGATGTGAAAAGACCTATGTATAATATACTTGTGTGAGTCTCACAGTCAGTGAACATCTCTTGAGAGAGTGCATACCACTATTGTCAAACCATCCCAATGAAAATGCACTCACAATTATTGATCACATTAACAGTTTCATGTTATTCACGTCAATGAAGATCAGTGCCTCACTTTGTACAGTCATGTTTATTACAGCCCACAAGTGGCTTGTATCTTAACTTTTCTATCATGAATAACAGGGTATGTGCATGCAGAAAATAATGATTTGTGGTTTTGTTTTGATTAACTGTGATTTGAAAGATAGTTAGGTCCTCTGTCACTAAATACTGAACTTCTTTTGGAGGAAAGTTACTATTGTTATGTTGAGAGTGACTTCAATGGACTGCAGAGTAAAGTTATGTACAAGTGAACTGAGTGCAGATAACAGGAATGGGCTGTGTCAATGAGCTGGCACTGAGTGCTGTTGTTTTTCATAACGTCAAGAATTAAGGACACTACTTGGCTGCTAAATGGCACTGCTTTGGATGAAAATTAACAGGGCCTTTTGTGCTATATTTACTCCAATGTAAATGTCTTACTTGAATTATGGTGGATTTGTAAAACATTTAACTCAAGCTAGTTGCATTCATCATTGAACTGTATGATTACCAACAAACACAATTTCAGATTCTGAGGTTTCATTTCTGTGCATGTCACTAAGAAACATCAATTTACAATCAATATGGAAACTCCTTCCATTAATTGTGCTCCTGAAAGTCTATATTACCACTTTGGAAAAATCCTGTATAGAATGAGAAATGGGAGGGAGACTGCCTAGTTGATGTATTACTAGACTGTGGGAATCTAGTTGACATGACAGAGGTGCACAGAGAATAAACACAGGACTCACTGGGAAGGGATTACCTCATATCTAACAAGTGAATATCAAAGTGAGAGCCACGAGCATTTTGTTTCAAAAAACAAGTGGGATGAAGTTTTACTGGATGTGTTTTGATAATCTCTGGTAATATATGACTAAAAACAAACATTCATGGGGATATAACTGAAAATAAGGCAGTAGTATTCGAAGTATGGTCATACAGCTCAAAACAGACAAAAAGCAAAGATGTGCCCCCATTGGATAAACTTTGGACAATATGCTAACACTCTTTAGTGAGAAATGAAAGAGATATTACAGGAATTTGGAGCTAAGCCCTCAAAAACTCAAGAGGATAGATTTCGAACTTTAATTTATAATAAACAGTACAAATTAAGTATGGTTAAAAATATTGCAGGTAACTGTGTGCCACTTATACTCATTTATAATTCAATGGATTGTCAGTAGTAAAATTTCTTGATGATCTGCAGAAAACTCGATAGTTGCTATTAGAACTGCCATATAATATGGAAATTACTATGTCAGACTGTTATAAATTCATATTGACTTGAAATGCAATTGGAAATGACATGTCAACCATGTCTGAAAAGATGTACCATGGGTTTCCTACATTGCGCTTTACAGAGAATGGGTTGATGGTTGCTGTGTGGCATATTTTTGACTTTTGCAATGCTCATTCATATTGGTTCAGCATGTAGAGAAAATTTTAATAACACTAATATTTCAAAAAAGAATTGTAAATGTAGAATAATGTGTAATGCTGGTTCTGTGGCACAGCTGTCCTCTTTATTACACTCACAACATGTATACAGTTCTAGTCTATTTATTCCATAGATACTCCTAGGGTGGAAAACTTTCACAGTTGTTAAAAGAAGTCTTGCTGTACACTGTGAGCTGCGTGTAAAAATATTTAACCGCCAGACCAGTATTCAGCCATATGTCCCATCATCAGTGTCATAATTGGGCATGTCTATAGTAAATGTATTAATGACCTACAGGACCAGGAAGCGTGGCAGCATACTGTTTGATAACAATAATGTGTACATGTGATTGTGTGTGTACCACAGAGATCTACATCTATTTTAGCATCATAAAGATTTCATAGTTCATACATGCACGGGCACCATTTGGTTGGTATTGGTGTACAAAATGTATGCCACTGATGTTGGGCTCTATGCTTGAAAAAGGGAGGGGGGGGGGGGGGAGGGGAGGCACTGCATCTGCTGTTACAATAAAAAGCTGTTTTTTGTGTCTTATTGCTTGCTTAATATTTAATAACTAATTTTTAGTCCAACAGATAAGAACTGTTATTTATGTGCCACAAGAGAGGGGGCTTGTTTACGATGACCATTGTAACTCGTCATTCAGCAAAGAAGAGTGGGTGGCAGACTGTGTCGAGGTCTCAAGCCTCAAGGAGAAGGCTGCAGGGGGGACGCTGGCTCTCCTGCCAAATCCCATGCACTTTGCTCATAGATTCAGTGTGCTATCTGATGCTGGGGGGTGGGGGGGTGGGGGGGTGGAGGGGTGGGGGGGGAGAGGCTCAGCCGGATCAGAATGCACCATCTGCTAGGATGGGTGGCGGGGTGGGGTGGGTGGGGGGGGAATGGGTGGGGGGTGGGGGGGGGGGGAGAGGCTGAGCCGGATCAGAATGCACCATCTGCTAGGATAGTGGCCGCTCCTTCAGCAAGGTCCAGACAGGCACGTGGGGGTAGAGGTTTGTTAGTTATTGGGAGCTCCAATGTTGGGTGGGTCAGGAACATAGTGGCTAGGGCGGGGAAGAAGTCCAACGTTCACTCAGTGTGCTTGCCGTGGGGCCTTGTCCAGGATGTGGAAGAGGCTCTTCCAGCAGCTATCGAGTGTGCAAGGTGCATCCAGCTGCAGATTGTTGCACATGTCGGCACCAACGATGCCTGTCGTCGGGGTTCCGAGGAAATCCTTAGGTGCTTTCAATGGCTGGCTAAATTGGTGAACGCGGCCTCCATCTCTCGAGGAGTGGAAGCCAAGCTGACGATCTGTAGCATCATACCCAGAGTAGACCAGGGTCTCCTGGTTTGGAGTCGAGTGGAGAATCTAAATCAGAGGCTACGTCGACTCTGTGAGGAAAATGGTTGTAGATTCCTTGACCTATGCTATGGGGTGGAAGGTTGCAGGACGTCCCTCAATAGATCGAGGGTGCACTACACACAGGAAGCAGCTACATGGGTAGCACAGTACTTGTGGTGTGCACATTGGTTTTTTTAGATTAGGTTCCTCCCCATGGGAAACAAACCACTGGCCTGAAAAATTACCAGTTCATGACACTGATGTAAGTGTGCCAACTGCAAAAATTGTTAGTTCGCCTAAACAGGTCATTCCAAAGGATTTAAATATGCTTAATCTCATGGTAGTAAATTCTCGATGTGTCTGTAGCGAGATCCCTGAGTTAATCTCCAAAATAAACAGTAGCAATGCCAATATTGTACTAGGTACCGAAAGCTGGCTGAAACCAGACATAAAAAGCAGTGAAATTTTGAACTCTGATTGGACAATGTTTAGGAAGGATAGGACTAATGCTATGGGAGGTGGTGTGTTCATTGCAGTTAAAAGCTGTTTAAACACAGTTGAGATCGATACTGGGCCGGACTGTGAAACAGTCTGGATAAAGCTGTCAATCAGACAAGGATTGACCATTGTATTAGGATGTTTTTATAGACCGCCAGCATCCACAACAAACGTCGCAGAACGTTTCAGGGAAACTCTTGAGTACATAGGAAGTAAATATCCAAATTATCCATTAGTTATAGGTGTAGACTTTAATCTAGCACCCATTGACTGGGAAAATTACACGTTTATCACCGGGGGCAGAAGCAAAGTTTCGTGTTAAGTTATTCTAGGAGCGCTCTCAACATACAACCTTGAGCAACTGGTTAGAAAACCAACTCGAGATGGGAACATATGAGATATCTTGGTGACAAACACACCTGATCTTTTTGAGGAAGTTAATCTAGAAGAAGGTATTAGCGACCATAATGTCGTTGTGGCTTCTATGTCAGTGGGAGTTGCAAAAAAACCAAAGATACAGCGTAGAGGTTTCTTGTTTGGGAAAGCAAATAAAAGTGTCATTAATTAATATCTTCTTAGTCAGCTACAAGCATTCACCGTGGGATGCAAAGATATTGAGCATCTTTGGTCGGAATTTATAGGTATTGTACACCATGTGCTAGAGAAGTATGTGCCTAGCAAAAGTATAGGGGAGGGAAAGGATCCATCTTGGTATAACAAACATATTAGGAAGTTGCTGAGAGAGCAGAGAATTTTGCAAAGTCGTTTTAAACGTAGTTACTGCCCCGCTGACAAACAGAAATTGTGCGAAATGAAAGCAGCTGTCAGAAGGACAATGAGAGATTCTTTTAACGAATTTGAAAGCAATATTTTGTCTGCAGATTCTAAAAATAACCCCACAAAATTTTGGTCATACGTAAAATCTATGAATGCTCCAAATAATTCAATACCTTCTTTGCTGACAGTATGGGTAATGTAACTGATGATGATAAACAGAGGGCCGAAATTCTAAATCTAGCTTTCAAAAACTCGTTTACGATAGAGGACTGCAGCACCATTCCCCCCCTTTCAATTATCGAACAAACGAAAGGATGAGTGACATAGTGTTTAGTGTATCTGGCCCAGACGGTATCCCCGTAAGATTTTATGGTAAGTATGCTACAAATACAGCACCATTCTTATCCGTCATCTATCAGGGATCATTGGAATGGCGGAAAGTTCCATGGGACTGGAAGAAGGCCCAGGTCATAGCAATATATAAAAATGGTAGAAAATCGGATGCACATAATTACCGGCCAATTTTACTGACATCGATTTGTTGTAGAATCATGGAACATATTTTGTGTTCAGACATAACGACCTTTCTAGACTCTGAGAAGCTCATCTGCAGAAACCAGCATGGTTTCAGGAAACAGCGGTCATGTGAGTCACAGCTGGCCCTCTTTGTGCATGATATACAACAGGCTCTAGATACCAGCTCCCTACCGGGGGGATATGACTTTGGCTGCGAATTGTGCCCTCCGCCTCGCACCGCTTGGTGGCTAGCGGAGTATATATGTAGATGTAGAAGCCTTCAAACTTTGAATCTCAATAACCATAATTTGTAGAGGAGGTGGATGATCACTTATTAGGTTTTGTTTAATTATTTTTTGTGTCTTTTGGGATCTCAGTTCATTGTACTATGGGAGTCTGATGCAAATTTTTGCACCAGAACCAACAGAATCCTTTCAGAACCCTCACCGTGCTACCAGTATGAAAGACAATAATTTATACCGTTGTCTCTGCACTCTGAAATCTTGATTAAAAACGCAAAACAGGTGAGGGGCTATTTAAATATCGCTGTACTCTGTATCATGATACACACTTCAAAATGTGTTGCTTGGGAAAATTTTATTGATAAAACAAAAGAGATTGTACAAATAACAAGATCTTTGGCAAATGCAGCAAGAACTATCACAAAGTGAACGCTCTCAGTATCTTTGAGAATACCATTCTCTGCTCAGTTCATGCCATTTATCGAATGCTGGAAAGCAAGTTCTACAATTTAAAAAAAAAAAAAAAAAATGATAATCAAATCTTGTTTTGAGAATACACTATGTCATCAAAAGTATCCAGACACCTCCAAAAACACGTTTTTCATACTAGGTGCATCGTGCTACCACCTACTGCCAGGTACTCCATATCAGTGACCTCAGTTGTCATTAGACATCATGAGAGAGCAGAATGGGGCACTCCGCGGAACTCATGGACTTCGAATGTGGTCAGTTGTTTGGGTGTCACTTGTGTTGTATGTCTGTACGCGAGATTTCCACACCCCTAAACATCCCTAGCTCCACTGTTTCCAATGTCATAGTGCAGTGGAAATGTGAAGGGACACATACAGCATAAAAGTGTACTTGCTGACCTCCTCAGTTGACTGACAGAGACCGCTGACAGTTGAAGAGAATCATAATGTGTAATAGGCAGACATCTATTCAGACCATCACACAGGAATTTCAAACTGCATCAGGATCCACTGCAAGTACTAGGACAGTTAGGTAGGGGATGAGAAAACTTGGATTTCATGGCTGAGCAGCCACGCATCACGCTGGTAAATGCCAAATGACGCCTCGCTTGGTGTAAGGAGCGTAAACATTGGACAATTGAACAATGAAAAAACATTATGTGGAGTGATGAAGCACAGTTCACAATGTGGCGATTTGATGGCAGGGTGTGGGTATGGTGAATGCGCGGTGAACGTCATCTGCCAGAGTGTGTAGTTCCAACAGTAAAATTCGGATGTGGTGGTGTAATGGTGCAGTTGTGCTTTTCATGGAGGGGGCTTGCACCTTTTGTTCTTTAGCATGGCACTATCACAGCATACGCCTACATTGATGCTTTAAGCACCTTCTTGCTTCCCACTGTTTAAGAGCTATTCGGAGATGGCGATTGCATCTTTCAACATGACCAAGTGCCTGTTCATAATGCACAGCCTGTGGCAGAGTGGTTACATGACAATAACATCCCTGTAATGGACTGACCTGCACAGAGTCCTGACCTGAATCCTATAAAACACCTTTGGGATGTTTTGGAACGCCGACTTCATGCCACGCCTCACCGCCCGACATCGATACCTCTCCTCAGTGCAGCACTCCGTGAAGAATGGGCTGCCATTCCCCAAGAAACCTTCCAGCACCTGATTGAACATATACCTCTGAGAGTGGAAGCTGTCATTAAGGCTAAGGGTGGGCCAACACCATATTGAATTCTAGCATTACCAATGGAGGGCACCACAAACTTCTAAGTCATTTTCAGTCAGGTGTCCGGATACTTTCGATCACATGGTGTATTCTGTATTCGTTGCCTTCTCAATATTACTATTATTGAGTATTAAAGATAAAGCCTACTAATATGTCTGAATGAACAATCAATGGTGAATAAATATTTCAGAAATAATGGGATGAAGCTGATCTTACAAAACTTCTATATTTTTTCATTGCACGTTCACTGCATGTAGCCCGCACCCAATCGGGCGTAAATGTTCTATGCTGGAAAAAAAAAAAAAAAAAAAAAAAAAAAAAATCTCTGTTTTGGAAAATATCTGAAGCAGTATTTTTATTGGAGAAAGAAATTAATAAATGGTTCTCTGACATTGGTTTTACCAGACTGTCGCAGTGGTATCAAAAATGAGACGAAGTGTCACGACTGTTAGGTTACTGGTATGCTGTGGTTTCATCGTGTTGTAAGCAGAGTTTATAGTGAATATTAAGTCTGACATGTCTTCCTCACTTACTACACAGCTATGTCTAAAACTTTTCGAATCCTGTACAAAAATGGTACTCAACTTGTGTCTAGCATGAGAAAATGTTCCAAACAACAACTGATTTTAATTTTATAGGTTAATACGCGCAGATTGTCCTATTACACTGTAATTTCAGTTTTTCATCCTTAAATTCTGAAAACAGCCAACAATACTGATGTTTTTGGCAAAATATTATAGGGCTCTATGAAACTGAAAAATGAGTGGACTGTATTTGCTTTTCCAAAATACTTGATATTAAACAACAGTCGAAAGCTCTCAGTGTCAGGGAATCCACAACATCTCTGGTTGTGGCAGAAGAAGCCGGCTGGCGTGGCCGAGCGGTTCTAGGCGCTACAGTCTGGAACAGCGAGACCGCTACGGTCGCAGGTTCGAATCCTGTGTCGGGCATGGATGTGTGAGATGTCCTTAAGTTAGTTAGGTTTAAGTAGTTCTAAGTTCTAGGGGACTGATGACCTCAGCAGTTAAGTCCCATAGTGCTCAGAGCCATTTGAACCATTTTGTACGAGAAGAATTTCGGTAAAACTGTTTTCATGAATTGAGTGTTACCAAAACTGGGTTTACGAAGTTAAAATATTAAAAAAATGCTACTAGAAAAAATATAAAATTTCAAAAAAATCTTTACGGTGGACAAATATATATTGTTTCTAAGCATTTTTATACTTACGTACTACGAAAATATGTAATTTCAATAATGCACCGCATTAAAGACCTCTCTAAAATGCATCGTTTTTTTTATAGACCCTACGGTTTGACATGCTACAATGGCAGGAAGTGTGACTACGGTATATAAAAGCTTAATGAGCACATAGTGATTAATTTGTGGTTAAAGTATGTGATGTTTCTATTACATGTATAAAGTGATGTATGGATAAGATTAGTGTGTAAGCAAGTATTATTGACTGATTAGTGAAAGTTAATTTTTAGGTTCACAGCAGCTCTTTTACAAATATTGAAAATTAATGCAGTACTGGCTGTATATTCATATTATAGAAATGCTAATTTCAGTGCTCTGAGCCAGTGGGACTCACTTCAACTGTTGGGAACCTCCTTTTTGTGTCAAGAGGAAGGGTAGAAGTCACTGGCAGTTCAAACGTACGGTGAATAATGGTACCCCTTAGGAAAATGGCAGCAAGAGGCCAAAAACTTCAGGTGCACTCGGTGTGTGATATATATATGCCTAGGGGTCTCATTCAACAGGTTGAAGAGGATATTCCAGTAGCCATTGAGGTAATAGGATGCAGCCAACTGCTGATTGTGGCGCACATGCGAACAAATGATGCCTGTCATTTAGGCTACGAGGTCTTATTTGGATCATTCCAGCAACTGGCACGGAAGGTTGAGAAGACCAGCTTAGTGCACAGAGTTTAAATGAAGTTCACAACTTCCAACATTGTTCCCAGAACTGATCGTGGTCCCCTGATTCTTAGTCGAGTGGAAATACTGCACCAGAAACTCCCAAGGTTCTGTGACAAGCTAGGTTGCGACTTCCTGGATGTGCACCATATGGCTGAGAACTGTAGGATTCCCCTAAATGGGTAAGATAAGCATGACATATCAGAGGCTGTATCTAAGTAGCTGACTGTGTGTGAGATGCGAACAAGGGTGTCTTTTTTGATTAAGCGACCCTCCATCCAGTCCATGTAACAACAGCTGCAGGAGACCCAGAAGTATAAGTGTAAAATCTAAAGGGATGTCCCTAACATACAAGAGTATTAAAAGCCTAGTAGGTAAATGCCGAAACATTCACAACAAAGGGCCAGAGTCTGAGGCGCTTCTGAAAAGCAGTGATGGTTCAAATGGCTCTAAGCACTATGGGACTTAACATCTGAGGTCATCAGCCCCCTAGACTTAGAACTACTTAAACCTAGCTAAGGACATCACACACATCCATGCCTGAGGCAGGATTCAAACCTGCGGCCGTAGCAGCTGTGTGGTTCCGGACTGAAGCGCCTAGAACTGCTCGGCCACAGTGGCCGGCTGAAAAGCAGTGAAGCTCACACATTACTAGGTGCAGAAAGCTAGTTAAAGCATGAAGTCAATAGCAGTGAGATGTTTGGCGGCAATTTAAGTGTATGTAGACAAGATAGGCTAACAGGATATGGAGGTGATGTATTTGTGACACACAAATCTACTGAGATGGAAATTGAAGCTGCATGTGAGACTGTCTGGGCAAGACTTAGTACAAGGGGCAAGCACTAAATTGTCATTGGATCCGTCTACTGTCCACCAGACTCACCTCCCGATGTAACCAAAAAGTATAAGGAAAACCTCAGTTCACTTATATGTAAGTTCCCTAATCACACTATAATCATCAGTGGATATTTGAGTCACCCAACAATCAAGTGGGAAAATTACAGTTTTGATAGTGAGAGGCGTGACAAGACATCCTGTGAAACATTACTAAATGCCTGCTCTGAAAACTTCCCAGAACAAAAGGTTCAGAACTCCATTCACAGTGGATATAGTTTAGATATAATGGCTACAAACAGACCTGCCCTCTTTGAGGATGTTCACATCGAAGCTGGTATCAGTGACAATGCTATGGTTGTGGCAAAAATGACTACGAAAATACTTAGGGCAACTGAAACAAGCAGAAACATATATATATATTTAGTAAATTAGATAAAAAACAGTACTCTTATTTCAATGTGGAGGAGCTATCGCTCAAGTTTAAAAGAATAATTGACCACTCACTGGGTGCACCCACTAGGGTCCCTCCATTGTGGACAGTCACTGTAAAGAAACTTTTAAAGCAACATGGACTATTGCACAATAGCAGCAAAACAAAGCATAGAGTAATAGATAGAAAAATTGTGACTGAAACTGTTTGGCTGTCAAGAGGCCAATGCATGAAGCCTTTAGTGTCTACTGTAGAAGATTATTATCAAATGACCTATTACAAAACTCAAAGAATTCTCATCATATATACACATCAAAAAGAGTTTTGCATTACCTCAGTTCTGAGAGTTCCGGAACCTGTACAGACAACTGGAATAGAGATCAACATGAACAACATTTATGCCATTTTTATTGCATGTTGTACCACCATACAGCGAGACATTCAAAGGTGGTGGTCCAGATTGTTGTACACACCGGTACCTCTAATACCCAGTAGCACATCCTCTTGCATTGATGCATGCTTCTATTCGTCGTGGCATACTATCCACTAGTTGATCAAGGCACTGTTGGTCCAGATTGTCCCACTCCTCAACGGCGACTTTGCGTAGATAGCTCAAGTAGTTGGTGGGTCACGTCGTCCATAAACAGCCCTTGCAATCTATCACAGGCTTGTTTGATAGGGATCATGTCTGGAGAACATGTTGGTCATCTAGTCGAGCGATGTCTTTATCCTGAAGGAAGTCATTCACAAGATGTGCACGATGGGCGCGCGAATTGTTATCCATGAGAACGAATATCTCGCCAGTATGCTGCCAATATGGAGGCACTATCACTTGAAGGATGGCAGTCCGCAGCTCGTGGTCGTGCGGTAGCGTTCTCGCTTCCCACGCCCGGGTTCCCGGGTTCGATTCCCGGCGGGGTCAGGGATTTTCTCTGCCTCGTGATGACTGGGTGTTGTGTGCTGTCCTTAGGTTACTTAGGTTTAAGTAGTTCTAAGTTCTAGGGGACTGATGACCATAGATGTAAGTCCCATAGTGCTCAGAGCCATTTGAACCATTTTTTTGAAGGATGGCATTCACGTATCATACAGCTGTTACAGCGCCTTCCGTGGCCACCAGTCGGATATGCCTGTCCCACGTAATTCCCAAAACAGCAGGGAACCTCCATGCACTCGCTGGACAGTGTCTCTAAGGCGTTCAGCCAGACCGGCTGCCTCCGAATACGTCACTGACGATTGTCTGTTTGAAGGCATATGCGACATTCATCGATGAAGAGAACATGCTGTCAACCCTGAGCGGTCCACTCGGCATGTTGTTGGGCCCATCTCTACTGCACTGCATGGTGTCATGGCTGCAAAGATGGACCTTACCATGGATGTCGGGGGTGAAGTTGTGCATCGTGCAGCCTATTGCGCACAGTTTGAGTTATTTAACACGACATCCTGTGGCTGCACAAAAAGCATTATTCAACATGGTGGCACTGCTGTCAGGGTTCCTCCGAGACATAATTCATAGGTAGTGGTCATCCATTGCAGTAGTAGCCCTTGGGCAGTCCGAGCAAAGCATGTCATCAACAGTTCCTGTCTCTCTGTATCTCCTCAATGTCCGAACAACATCACTTTGGTTCACTCCAATGCGCCCGGACTCTTCCCTTGTTGAGAGCCCTTTCTGGCACAAAGCAACAATGCAATCGCAATTGAACCGCGGTATCGACCATCTAGCCATGGTTAAACTACAAACAACGTGGGCCATGTATCTCCTTCCTGGTGCAATGACTGGAACTGATCGGCTGTCGGAACCCCCTCAGTTTAATAGGCGCTGCTCATGCCTGGTTGTTCATATCTTTGGGCGGGTTTAGTGATACCTCTGAACAGTCAAAGGGACTGTGCCTATGATACAATATCCACAGTCAATGTCTATCTTCAGGAGTTCTGGGAACAGGGGTGATGCAAAACTTTTTTGATGTGTGTATAAAGGTTGCTAATGGAATCAAAGTTAGTGTCCAGTAAGACATAGACAAGACGAGAACTGGAATTGAGCAAAAACTGAAGAGTGTAACATCATTTTCAAAGGCTTCTTTACAAAGGAAGACACAAGAGAAAAGCCCCAAATACATTTTTGTACACCTAAGAAGATGAATGACATATATGTCAGTGCCAGTGGTGTTGAGAAACAGCCGAAATCGTTAAAGTTGCGCCCAATGAAATCGCTGTCAGATCCTATCCTGAACTTGTTGCTGACTATAATCCATTGAAGATTCCTCAAACAAAAAAATATGCCCAATAGTTGGAAGATAGCACGGGTCACACCCATTAAAAAGAAGGGTGGTAGAAGAGATCCACAACACTACCATCCAATGTCCCCCTACATCCATCTGTTGTAGAAAGGGAACCTCCCCATCGCACCCCCCTCAGATTTAGTTATAAGTTGGCACAGAGGATAGGCCTTGAAAAACTGAACACAGATCAATCGAGAAAACAGGAAGAAGTTGTGTGGAACTATGAAAAAAATAAGCTAAATATATGAACTGAGGAGGCCCTGCGCAAGATAGGCAACATGAATGATAGTCTGAGCTCAGGAGCGCCGTGGTCCCGTGGTTAGAGTGAGCAGCTGCGGAACACGAGGTCCAGGGTTCAAGTCTTCCCTCGAGTGCAAAGTTTACTTTCTTTATTTTCGCGAAGTTATGATCTGTCCGTTCGTTCATTGCGTCTCTGTTCACTGTAATAAGTTTAGTGTCTGTGTTTTGCGACCGCACCGCAAAACCGTGCGATTTGATCGCAACGTCATAGGTCAAGCGATTCCTCCACAGGAAGACACGTCTGATATATTCTATAGGACACTGGTGACGGCATGTGTGTCACATGACAGGACTATGTTGTCGGCCCACCTAATTTGTACACTTGGCGAATGGGTAAAAAGATTCTTCTACCTTGCCCGACTTAGGTTTTCTTGTGGATGTGATAATCACTCCCAAAAAAGTGATGAAAACATAAGCGTTTGTCACATAAACTGAAACAAATGAATGATACAGTTTCACAGTCGCACAGTTTTCCCTGTGCTCTGTCATAACATATGTTTTTAACGTTTTCAAATTTTTCCGTGTGTAGCCCGTCAAATCCTGCATATGTCCAAGCAAATCTGAACATGTCCTGGAATTTTGGAGAGCGAAGTTGATTATGTGTGAGTACCTGAACTTTGATAATTGTCTGAAAATAAAAAAAATTAAACTTTTCACTCGAGGGGAGACTTGAACCAAAGACCTCTCGTTCCGCAGCTGCTCAGGCTAACCACGGGACCACGGCGCTCCTGAGTTCAAAATAACCTTGATGTTGCATATCATTCGCATAGACTACTCAGTTTGTATATTTTGCTTATATTTTCGTAGTTCCATACAACTTCTTCCTGTTTTCTCGATTGATCTGTGTTCAGTTTTTCAAGGTCTATCCACTGTACCAACTTATAACTAAATCTGAGGGGGGTGCGATGGGGAGGTTCCCTTGTTAGAATATATTCCGAGCTCAAACATAATGAGATATCTCGAACAGAATGACCTCCTCCATGCCAAACAGCGTTGATTCCAAAAACATCGACCATATGAAACCCAACTTGCACTTTTCTTGCGTGACGTACTGAACGCTTTGGATTAAGGCAAACAGGTAGATGCGGTATTTCTTCATTTCTGAAAAGCATTTGACTGACAACCACATTTTCGCTTTTTATCTGATGCCTCTGTAGATGACGATATAGCTCAAGAAGACTGTTCCTTAATATAAAGGAGATCCCACGGAAGGTTATAAATGGGAAATGCTTCCATATGACAGGAACATGTATTGCAAGAATAATCACTGATGACAGAATGTAGCCCTTCAAATTTATCTTCTTAATGGAATTTAGTTATAACGTTATTGTTGGATGGGACTTCTTGCAGGCATCACAAGTAGTCATATTGGGGAATATCAGAGCTCCAGATTGGTGAAGTTATTCTAACAAGCACACAGAACAAAGATTTCACTGGATGGTTGTTTATCATTTAAAACGTTGTTATTTCGCCATACTCAATGAGATGAGTTCTGGTCATCAATCCAGATACTCAAACTGTGAAGCTCTTGCTGACTGCAAAAAGATGCTCAAGCTCACAAACGAAATCTATATACCATATCAAGAAATAGTGGAGACCACTGATTGCCATAAACAGCCACAACTCATCCCTAAAAGTTGTATGCATAGCAACAGCCATACCAGTCCAGGATGGGAAACTCTGCGCTGTCAGTGAAGAATCATGCTTTACTATCACTACAGAGAATACAGTGGAGGAAACTACAACTGAATTGCCAACAGAATGTGGCCTGACTGAGGAACACTATCAATGAATGTTAGCCATTCCATGACAATTCTTGGATGCTTCCAATTTCAGAGTGGAGAAAACACACACCAATTGGCCAATAGTTGTATCAACACTGGGGATTATCCACCAATTGTCCAGTGCTTGTATAGAGTGTCATCAGCTGAACAACAGATAATCAGGGAGGAAATGGAGAAGATGCTGCAAGATGACATCCCTGAATCTATAGGAAGAACTTGCCCCTCTTCTGTGGTCCTTGTGAAGAAGAGAGATAGGCTCATGGCGTTTTTGCATTGACTACTGACGACTGAAAAAATCATGAAGAAAGATGTCTATCAATTGCCACGCATTGATGATACCCTAGACTGTTTTAAAGGAGCAATGTAATCCTCAACTACGGACATAGAGACACGGTACTGGCAAATTGAGAGTGACTAGGCTGACCAGAGAAAGATTCCCTTCATAAATCCTGACAGCCTCTATGAGTTCAAAGTTATGTCATTTGGACTACGTAAAGCCCCAGCCACCACTCAATGTATGATGAACAACCTACTTCAGCACCTTAGACAGATGATGTGTTTTGCTTTGTGGGTGACACTGTCACTTTTTCAAAGACTTTTGAGAAAAATCTAAGCTGCCTGATAACCACGTTGAAGTGTGTTCAAACTAAAGACTTCCACCTGAATCCGAAAAATTGCCTCTTCGTTGCACAAGAAATAAAAATCTTAGGGTACCCAGTTAATGCCTGTGGAGTCTGTCCTGATCCAGAGAAAATCAGAGTGTCATAGATTTTCCGATTTCTCAGTTCATTTGTATTGCGATAAAAATTTTCTTGGAATAACTAGGTGGTTAGAAGCAAAGTGCACCTACTCATAGTGATCCAGTGTGCGCTTTAATTATCGTATGGCAGTGAAACTTAATAGATATGCTAATGTGCTAATGCAGAAAAAAACCAATTCAAATTTTGGCCACCAGGTGCAAATTTGGCGCTATGAATGTGAATGCAAGAAAAGACTTACAGAAATGTTTCCACATGTAAGGGGTTAGGAGTGGAATGTGGACAGGAAAGGCGAAATAAATGAGAAAAGCATAATGTTGATGTTATTATCTGCCGCTTACACAGTTTTATGAATATGAGCACCAGAGACGTCGATGAGATGCTGTACAGCGCCAAAAGCACCTGATGGCCAAAACTGGAACTAATTTTGTTCCAGCGTAAATTGGTTCTTTGGGCCATAAACAAAATCCATAGCTTTAAAAAATCTGTAACATCATATCTCTTGGAAAACTGTTTTTACTCAGTAACACAGTATCTTGAAAAATAAGTTGGTTGTAACAATATAAAAATGTAACAATATAGCAATATAAAAATGTAACAATTTATAAATGTAATGTATACACCAATGTAACAGTATATTAATGTAATATCATTTTGTCCAACATCTAAGGTATGGTATATGTACCACAAAGATTCAGTACGTAAATAAATAAATAAATAAAAAATAAATTGTTAACACATTAGAATATATACCACATTTCGCTGCCATACGATAATTGCAGCCTGCACTGGACATCTGTGAGTGGCTACACTTCAATTACAGCCACTTGGTACCACCAGTGATTCCTAACGGATTTTTGTACCAATCTACATTGGAAGAAATACTACAGGGTGGCCCCAAATATTCCTAGAACGAGCTGCAAGAAGGACCAAGTTGTCCTTAAGGAGGAATTAACAGCTTTTTCAGTCCTATGACTGTATGACGAGAATGCTGAAACAGAACTTCACACCTACACTAATGCTTATGAAATATTTATTTATTTATTTAACCTGATCAGATTGGGGCCGTCAGGCCCTCTCTTACATCGGACCAGTGTTTCACACATGCAGCATTTCACACATAAGAGTTACATCATGACAATACTTTAAATAAGAAAATTAGATTACTCTAGTGACAATATGAATAAAGAGTAATGACTAAGACCTAATAAAGTAAGTGCTGGCAGTATTTTACAACAGGTGCTATACATACAAATTATGATAAAAGCGATAATAGTAACAGTAAAAAATCAAATAATAATGATAACCATGAGAAAAATTGGCAATAGTAATGAAGATTTGTGCAGATGTACAACATCTTCGTGTGTAAAGTAGATGTTTACTAGTATAGGGAGTTTTGGGGAAGGGAGATTAAAGGAGGGGGACAGTGGGAAGTAATGAGGTGAAGTGCATTCATGTACAGAGGAAGGCATTACTGTTGCGTAAGTAGATACGTCATTAACTGTTTTTTTTAAGCCGGACATGTTTTAAGTTCTCTAACATAACGAGGGAGGTTATTCCAGAGTCGGGTTCCTGCTAATGTAAAGGACTTGGAGAAGGTGACTGAGCGATGCAGTGAAACAGAGAGGATTTTATTATGATGGGAACGGGTGTTTCTGTCATGTTGTTCCGATATAAGTGTTAAGGACGAGGAGAGATATGAGTGACAGTGTACGTTTATAAGGCAGTAGATGAGACAGAGTGTATGGAAATCTCTGCGTTTGTCTGCATGCAGCCAGGACAATTTTTCATATGCTGGTGAAATGTGATCAAAAAGTCGAACGTCACAGATATTTCGGACGCAGGCATTCATGACCAGCTCTAGACGTCGCGAATTTTCCTGAGAGAGGCCTTGTAGGATAATATCGCTGTAGTCAATGATTGGGAGTATAAGCGTTTGTACTAATTTCTTTTTCAGATCAAAAGGGAAGAGTTTTTTATATTTTTGTAGAACATGAAGGGATGCTGATGCTTTTTTGCACACTGCAGTTCCGTGCTCTGTCCAACTTAGATTTTCATCTATTATTACTCCCAAACTCTTTGCTGAGGGAGAGAAGTTAATATTTGTTCCATTTACGATACGTGATGGTACGGATTCCCGATGTTTTGGGCTAATGAGCTTAGAGTGACCAACAAGTACCGCTTGGGTTTTAGATGGGTTTAGTCTTAGTCCTATGTCCTGTTCCCATTTTGATAGTGCATCGAGATCAGTATTGAAATTTTCAGTAGCTTTCTTAAGACTGCTTGGTTTCGCACTTAGATACAACTGAAGGTCATCAGCAGACATATGATATTTGCAATAGGTCAGAACCGATGACACATCATTGACGTGCAGAGAGAAGAGTATGGGACCTAGTACTGAGCCTTGAGGAACGCCTGACACTACCTGCCGCCATTGTGATTTTATATTCCCGGACAGGACGCGTTGCTGACGAGACGTCATTTACGAGCGAAACCATTGCACTGCACTTGGTGAGAAATTTACGCCACTAAGTTTGGCTAGTAAGATGTCGCAGTCGACAGCTTTGCTGAAATATAAGAAGCAAATGATAGTCGCTTCTTGTCTGTCCATGGCAAGTTTCAGGTCATCTGTCAGAGGTGCAGTTCTAGTAAAAACTCAGAAAGCTGCTGCAAAAGGTGGTAGCTTACTCCTCCAGGGTACTCTCCAAGTCCAATGCGAACTACTGTACAACTGAGAGAGGTGCCTCACAATTGCTTGGGCCATCAACAGGTTCTGGTTTCATTTATTTGGCGAACCATTCACTGTTGTGATGGGCCACCACTCCTTAAGGTGGGTGACTAGCCTGAAGGATACGTTGGGCTGACTGGCGGGTTGGGTACTGAGGCTTCAGGTGTATGACGTCAAAGAGGTAGAAGAAAATGGATGCAGTCACAAGGACATTAACTGCCTTCCAACTGCATTTCGTCCAACACAGCAGCGTGGAGGAAATCTCAGTCATCACTGCATTAAATGACATTGCCGCTGAACAGAGGGAAGATATAGCATTGCTGAAAACCATAGAAGCATTGAAGGAGGAGGAACCAACAAAAGGAGCAATTGAATTAATAAACAGAACACTGTATAGGAGGAACTACGATGGATGGGGTAGAAATGACTGCCCATGTACAGCGAGCTATCCAGAAGTTTTTCCATGACACCGCAACATCTGGTCACGTAGTATGCAGGATAATTTAGACAGAATCAGACACGTGTACCACTGAGCAGGTCTCCATTTGAGCCACTGTAGTGATGGAAGCACATGCTGCAGTTACTTCTGAGGCTCTGTCTGCTGCAGCGCTGGAAACAACTTCTTGTGGTGGTTCCAGAAGTCGACAAATGGAAAACGATAGTCTACACTGACTACCTCACCCACTACACTGTCATCAAAACTGTACTGACTGTCAGAGATCCGGAAATTGCAAGGTTCTTTGCAGGAAATGTCATTTTGAAACAGACACTCTGATGGTTTCTATCCGCAAACAAAGTTTTCCAGTCGAGATGAGCATAAGAGGTAATTTCATGTTGTGAGATTACGCACAGAATGACAACTGCCTGCCACCCATAGACGAATGGCCTCAGAGAAAGCTTTAATAGGGCGTTGGCAGATATGCTCACCACCAGAACCGAAGAAGCAAGACAGCTGGCTCGAGTGCAGGCCCAGTACAGCCGGATAAAGAGTACAACATCAAACACAGGTCAATTTAGATTAGATTAGTACTTGTTCCATAGATCATGAATACGACACTTCGTAATGATGTGGAACGTGTCAGGTAATAAAAGGTGTCTATACAAGATATTACATTACACAAAATATTACATGACACTTAATATTTTTAATTTTTTTTGTGGGGGTTGGGGAAATTACCCACTTACTACATCCAAAAATTCATCTAATGTGTAGGAGGAGTTGCCATTAAGAAATTCTTTTAATTTCCTTTTAAATGCTATATGGCTATCTGACAGACTTTTCGTGCTATTAGGTAAGTGCCCAAAGACTTTTGTGGCAGCATAATTTACCCCCTTCTGAGCCAAAGTTAGATTTAACCTTGTGTAGTGAAGATCATCCTTTCTCCTAGTGTTGTAGCCATGTACACTGCTATTACTTTTGAATTCGTTCGGATTGTTAATAACAAATTTCATAAGTGAATATATATATTGTGAGGCTACACTGAAGATCTCTAGCTCTTTAAATAAGTTTCTGCAGGATGATCTTGGATGAGCTCCAGCAATTATTCTGATTACACGCTTTTGTGCAATGAACACTCTTTTACTCAATGATAAGTTACCCCAGAGTATGACGCCATACGAAAGCAGAGAATGAAAATAGGCGTGGTAAGGTAATTTACTGAGATGTATATCGCCAAAATTTGCAATAGCATAAGTAGCTGAACTCAAACGTTTCAGCAGATCCTCAGTGTTTCTTTCCAGTTCAACCCCCAGACATATCCTGTGGTAAGGTATGGATTTTTACGCCATCTGGAAAGTGAGACTATCGGGAAAGGTACTAAAGTGCTACTTTGGGTCGTATCATATCCTTCTCCACTTGTTGGACGCCACATACGAAATCGAGTATTAATACCGTCGATCAAGAAGACAAAAGGGCAGAGAAGTCGACCATTTCCTCTGTATGAAGCCCTACAACAATCCTGAGGCGCAGGTCGCCGATGGGAAGCTGAAGACCTACTGAACTATCGTGGTGCTTAGACGGGAGTAGCGTGGATCAGGCAGGGATGACATACAGAGGACCACTGACAAGACCTAGATCCAGGGTGCTGTACTCATCTCCAATGCTTATAAAAATGCTCTTAACGCCTTTTTAAGAGACAGTCTTCACTCCTTCCGATCTGATCATGTAAGCGTCGAAAAGTTGTGGAATGTCTTCAAAGAGATAGTATCGACAGAAATTGAGAGATATATAACAAATAAATTAATAAGTGATGGTACTGAAGCCCCATGGTACACAAAACGGGTCAGATCGTTGTTGCAGAAGCAACGAAAAAAATCATGCCAAATTTAAACGAACGCTAAATCCCAAAGATTGGCAAAGTTTTACAGAAGTTCGAAATATGCCGTGTACTTCAATGCGAGATGCTTTTAATAATTTCCACAACGAAATTCTGTCTCGAAATCTGGCGGAAAACCCAAAGAGATTCTGGTAATACATAAAGCACACCAGTGGCAAGCGGCAATCAATACCTTCACTGCGCGATAACAACGGTGAATTTACTGACAGTGCCACTAAAGCAGAGTTATTAAACACGGTTTTCCGAAATTCCTTCACCAAAGAATACGAAGTAAATATTCCTGAATGCCAATCAAGAACAACTGCTAAGATGAGAAACATAGGAGTGCATATCCTCGGTGTAAAAAAAAAAGCAGCTTAAATCACTTAATAAAGGCAAGGCCTCCGGTCCAGATTGTATACCAGTCCGGTTCCTCTCAGAGTATGCTGATAAAATAGCTCCATATTTAGCAATTATATACAACCACTCGCTCACAGAAAGACCTTTACCTAAAGACTGGAAAATTGCTCAAGTCACACCGATACCCAAAAAGGAAAGAAGAAGTAATCCGCTGAATTAGGGGCCTATGTCACTAACGTCGATTTGCAGTAGGGTTTTGGAACATAAACTGTATTCGAACATTATGAAGTACCTCGAAGAAAACGATTTATTGACACATAGTCAGCACGGTTTCAGAAAATATCGTTCTTATAAAACACAACTAGTTCTCTATACTCATGAAGTAATAAGTGCTATCGACAGGGGATGTCAAATTGATTCTACATTTTTGGATTTCCAGAAGGCTTTCGGCACCGTTCCTCACAAGCGTCTTCTAACCAAACTGCGTGCCTACGGAGTATCGCCTCAGTTGTGTGACTGGATTCGTGACTTCCTGTCAGAAAGGTCACAGTTCGTAGTAATAGACGGAAAGTCATCGAGTAAAACAGAAGTAACATCCGGCGTTCCCCAAGGAAGTGTTATAGGCTATCTATTATTCCTGATCTATATTAACGACATAGGAGACAATCTGAGTAGACGTCTTAGATTGTTTGCAGATGATGCTGTAATTTACCGTCTTGTAAAGTCATCAGATAATCAAAACGACTTGCAAAATGATTTAGATAAGATATCTGTATGGTGCAAAAAGTGGCTATTGACCCTGAATAAGGAAAACTTTAAAGTTATTCACATGAGTACTAAAAGAAATCAGCTAAATTTCGATTACGCGATACGTCACACCACACAAATCTGAAGCTGAAGGCTGTAAATTCAACTAAATACTTAGGGATTTTTGTTAACATCCAGTATTGATTTAAGTGTCAGGAAGTCATTTCTGAAAGTATTCGTATGGAGTGTAGCCATGTATGGAAGTGAAACATGGACGATAAATAGTTTGGACAAGAAGAGAATAGAAGCTTTCGAAATGTGGTGCTACAGAAGAATGCTGAAGATTAGATGGGTAGATCACATAACTAATGAGGAAGTATTGAATAGGATTGGGGAGAAGAGAAGTTTGTGGCACAACTTGACCAGAAGAAGGGATTGGTTGGTAGGACATGTTCTGAGGCATCAAGGGATCACCAATTTAGTATTGGAGGGCAGCGTGGAGGGTAAAAATCGTAGAGGGAGACCAAGAGAAAATACACTAAGCAGATTCAGAAGGATGTAGGTTGCAGTAGGTACTGGGAGATGAAAAAGCTTGCACAGTATAGAGTAGCATGGAGAGCTGCATCAAACCAGTCTCAGGACTGAAGACCACAACAACAACAACAACAACAACAGCAACAACTTAGGGATTACAATTACAAATAACCTAAATTGGAACGATCACATGGATAATATTTTGGATAGAGCAAACCAAAGACTGCGATTCATTGACAGAACACTTAGAAGGTGCAACAGGTCTACTAAAGAGACTGCTTACACCACGCTTGTCCGCTCTATTCTGGAGTATTGCTGTGCGGTGTGGGATCCGCATCAGGTGGGACTGACGGATGCCATCGAAAAAGTACAGAGAAGGGCAACTCGATTTGTATTATCGCGAAATAGGGGAGATAGTGTCACAGACATGATACATGAATTGGAGTGGCAATCATTGAAACAAAGGTGTTTTTTTGTTGTGATGGGATCTTCTCATAAAATTTCAATCACCAGTTTTCTCCTCCGATTGCAAAAACATTCTGTTTGCACCCAACTACATAGGGAGAAATGATCATCACGATAAAATAAGAGAAATCAGGGATCGCACTGAAAAATTTAAGTGCTCGCTTTTCCCGCGTGCCGATCGAGAGTGGAACGGTAGAGAGACAGCTTGAAGGTGGTCCATTGAACCCTCTGCCAGGCACTTTATTGTGAATAGCAGAGTAGTCACGTAGATGTAGATGTAGGAATGAGAACTTTTTCTCCAGGAGATGACGCAGTGCTGCAAGCTTCACTGCCTGCAGTGTGGTGTGGCAGCGTGCGTCGCTGGCTGGCGAGCTGTCAGTAGTTATTTATTATTCATCGTTCCCGGAAGGTTCTCGAAACTTCATATGTCTGTGCTGCTTGCATATTCTGTAATATTCAGTATCTGTATAAACAGCAGCTCTCTCCTTCCAGAAAGCTCTAATGTTCTGTCAGTACGTTGGTGTCCCTAATACAGGGTGTTTATAAATGAATATCGGGTTTTTAACGCTTTGTAATATTTATTACATTAAAATTACAGTTATAAATGATATGTCAAATGAAAGAGCAACTCAAAAATTTTTATCAAGAGCCTTATAAATGTTCAATGTGAGCACCATTTGTCACACGGCACACATCAAGTCTATAGCCGAGTTCTTCCCAAACACTAAATACGCCACAAGGGGCCCAATGAAAGGACTTGCTTTGCATGGCCTCTACGTTCATCCGACCTAACGCCATCGATTTTTTCCTTTGGAGCTTCATCAAGTATCGTGTGTACGTGCCTCCGCTACCAGCGGACCTCCCTGAATTAAGAAACCAGACTGAAGCAGCTGTTGCTCGTACAATCACTGAAGACACACTTGTCAACGTTTGGCAAGAGTCACTTGATGTGTGCCATGTGACAAATGGTGCCCACATTGAACATTTATAAGCCTCTTGGTGAAACTATTTGAGTTGCTCTTTCGTTTGACACATCATTTATAACTGTAATTTTAATGTAATAAATATTATAAAGCGATAAAACCCCGATATTCATTTATAAACACCCTGTAAATGTCCTTTCAGTAATAAGTGTTGTACTTAATCGACGACCCTGCTTTCGAATTTGGAGTTAATTGCGGTCACGATGTGACTTCATTCACCTACAGTAATTTGCGGTCAAAGTGTACTACTGTGAACTCTTAACCATATCAACAGCAATGTGACAGACAGATGAACAAAATATTGATATGAAAGTTAAGTAAATATTTCTGAATCTGTCCGTCTTAGGCACGGCGCTTCATGTGAATATGAAAACAGGGCAACAGGAAACCTGAGAGGAAGAAATAGCATAAATTTGAAATCTTTCATTTAGAAACGACATTAAAATAACGTCACAGATAAGATACAAAATAAAATCACCAAAACAAATCCTAGATGTGTTATCACGGTACTCTTAGATTATTAAATGAGCAAACCTCTTTCCATCGACACCATTACATTTTTAATTCGGACGATCCGCAGAAAGATCCCCTACTTGCACAGAAACGGGTCTGGTTTATGGTCGCTTCCTCTGTGTGAAGTATTTCAGACTATTCTAGTCGTGCATTCCTTATGCCTACCACATACCAAGAATAACAATTAGTCATCCTCTCAAACTGAGACTTAACGAGTGCTATCAATTTTGTATCTACAAATATGTGAACTCAGTGTCAGGAACGGCGTTTCTGAATGTTCTGCCAAGCATGAAACTCACAACCAGTACACCAGAGCTAAGAGCTAAGACACCTCAAGGCATATGCTAGTAAGAATTTTAAACTTGAGAAGTAGATGCTCTTAAGGTTGTTTAATAAATTGCCCCTATATATTGGGCAAATGGTATTAAGGCTGAAAAGCAAGCAAAAGCTGTGTAACTGACTATCAGATAACTTGTATTGCATAACACAAGAATGACATAGGCCTAATATGCGTAACATTAACTTCATGTTTCAGGTCATAGTTAGACTTACATTCCATTATTTTAAAGTAATTATTATTAAGTTTATTTCATTGTAACTGAACTATGATCATCTTGCAAGGAAGTTTAGGGAAAGTGGCTTGAAGGAAGGCAAAAACCACCCAGAAGAAGGTGGTGTGTGGACGGCAACAATGAATGCAGCTGTGGGAACAGGTCTGAGAAGAACAGTGTGTACTTCCTGAAGTGCTAGGAATTGCTACTCTCGTGTGTCACATTATCTGAGGTTTTATTTACGACTGGCAATCTGTGCATCCCTCTTGATGGGATTGATATAGCAGAAGCTTTATTCTGAGGTTTGTATTTCTTTCCACTCTTTTCTCCTGTAATGGTCTGCAAATTCCAGAATAATTTGAATAGCGCAAGAGAAGTTATCTAGATATTACACTAAGCCATTTTTTCGTTAGACGCAGTAAGCAAGCATAAGCAATAGCAGTGAAGATGAATGCTACAGCCAACAGTACACAGGTTACTACACTCATTGTAAAATGTTTGCTCACTTTGTATGCGTGTAAAATTCAGTGCTTTAGATTAAGAAAAACCCTGATATTATACTTAGCCCCTGCTATGTTTATATAAAAATATATGTTAATAAGGTGTGAACGCTTTATATGTTTTAGAGATATGGTTAATTTTATTGTTGTTGACTGCTCCCAAATATTTCTATTGTGATTTACAAACGCAAAAGCTTATGACTGCAACAGAGGGGTGGTTGGATTACATTTCCGTTGGGCATACTTTCCCCTCAAGCAAGTTAAATAGGTAATAAGTTCCGCCATATTTCTAAACAGTAATATAATTGTCAATAGAATATTTATCATTGACATCAATATACACATAAGATTTCACGATAGAACGTGGGAACATTCATCAACACTACAATCTCAAACAAAAAGCTGCAAATCATTTGGAACTAAAAAGAAGGTTATATAAGAACAGTAGGTACACTGTGCAAGAATTGAGAAATCCAAAAATAGATTCAGTAAGAATATTACTAAACTGCACACTTCTCTAACAGTTCACCATTTACAGGTGGCTGCACTTGTTAATCCCAAGCATGCTTGTAATTTGTAAACACTAACAGTACTCTACTCACCGGGGTAGTCAATATACGCTGCCAACATGCGCTCAGGGCTATCCCATGCAGCATGCAGGTCTCTTCGTCAGCACCTTACCGGCACAGTGCTGCCAATCTGAAGCGACAGTGTAGCCGCGGAAACAGCCACAGCGCACTCTGCCCGCACTCCCTATTTCGGCAGTCGTGTGGTGGCACACCTGTGAGCAGGCACGACACATGTGCTCTACCTCCAGCAGGCTAGATGGCTCTGCTTTATCTCCAGCAGCCATTCTCCTGGCGCTCACTTCTTCAGTGGTGGTGCTACCAATCTCAGAGCTTTTGCTGTCAACAATACTTGGCTCGCCAACTGATTCCAGAGGTATAGAATGACCGAATTTATCAGTCCTCACATTTTGTTCATCTTTCACGCCACCTCTGTAGTTGTAATAGGCTGATGATGTGCTTGTTCCATTCCTACCTATGGCATTAATCTTTCTGGATCCAATTTCATCGACTATGCCACTTCTGTCTTGCATGTTATCTTCTGTTACAGCTCCAAAGTGACTGACAATTTTTGCTTTTGAACTGTCTATCCTGTCAACGGCGCGTTCGAGCCTTCCAGTATTAAATTCTCTGAGATTTCCACCTACATCCCTCTGGAATGGAACTTCTGAAACAGAGGAACTACCATTATAGCTGAGGAGCATATGTGCATTACGTTTTCTTGCACTGACATCTTCAAGTCTTTGACTGCTTTCTGGTGATTTCTCAGAACTCAAGGTAGGTGTGCTGTTTATAGCATACCCTTTCTCATAACCACCAATATGTCTCTCAGGAAGGAGCATGACTGTTTTTGATTTCACTGCCTCATAATTTCCATCACCTTCCTGGAAATGTATATAGCTGTCTGGATTTTTCTGACTGGCCACTACAGCCTTGTTGCCTTCATCAATAAGATCTTCATGTACATTTTTCACGGGAGATAAGTCATTAGGCAAGAAAGACTCTACTGAGCGCCTCACATATTCTGCCCGATCACTGTCACTCCAACTTGTTTCGAGGCCAAATAGCGGCAAAGCCAAAGGTGTTGGTGCATATTCACTGTCACCATCAAAGAATAATGCTTCCTCTGTGGGATGAGGATTGGATGACAAAGTAACATATACTTTAGACACATCATGCAAAGGCAATGACCTGTCGCTATTGTCAAACACGTTATCCACACTGTCGTTTTGGCTGATGGTAAGACTGGTCATACTAATTCCAACATTGGCAGATTTTATTCCAGCATTATCATTCTGTCTTTCCTGAATTTCAGTTGTGAATTTTTCTTTGTTTGTATCCTGGTGTTTTGCACTTTTCGATGAGAGTAAGAAAGTATAAGAACCTTGTTTGCTGGGATAACTAATGTTTGTAATTGATACATCTGTAACTGATGTATAAATCCCCTGCAACTGCTTATTGCTTCCTACAGCACTCTGACTCAGATCCTCCTCAGACAGAACTTGATGTTTTTGATTAGGTCTTTCTGAAGCGCTTGAATGTGATAAGTTATTGCAACATAATGATCTAGTACCAGAAGATAAATTCTCTTTACTATTAGCAAGAGAAACTTCTCCCATAGCTGTGTCTCGGGACTGTTCTTCATTTGACGGTACATGAGGTACCGGAGTACTGAGAATACTCTCCCTTTCACCATTCAAGGGACTGTTAGGCGTAGCAGATCCTACACTTGCAGTGTTAGTAGAATGTTGATTCACCACACGATCTATTACTTGTAAGGTAGATTCAGTAGCAGTCGCAGATGAAGAAAACAAGAGACTTTTCAAAGTTGATTTCGTTGTGATATAGTTGTTAAGTGAAACGCTACTTCCACTATGCCGCGATGGTGGCTTCGTTGTTTGCAAAATATGAGCTATAAGTGGTCTAATCCTATGAAGGTTATGGCCTGGCACATGATGCTGTGTTCCTTGCTCGAAATCATGTTTCTCCTGTACAGTCTTATAAAGACTGACACGATTATTTTGTACTTGCGGGTCATACTGTACTGTTGGATTAAACATTACTTGTTCAGTGTTTGTTAGATGTGACTTAATCAAGGAAGTTCCTTGGATCCTGCCTGGAGTTGCACTTCTTCCTGAAGCGTAGAAAACATCATCAGTCCTGCAACAAAAGAAAATGTCAAAATATCATTAATTTATGCTTTATATACGTCATAACAATTTAAAAGTCAATAACTTTCTTCCTATTATGAGTGACTATTTTCGGTTGTCATACTCATTAACTAACCAAAATTAATTTATCCAGACTACATGAAGAAAAAGTACTCAAGATCCGGTGTCTAATGCCAAAAGGCAGTACAGCTAAAGAACTGGAATGCAATCACAATTTATCCTGCAGGTAAAGGGGCTATTTTTTCATAAGCCAAATGGTGTAACATACATTTTGAGAACACAATGGTTCATCATAATGCATAATGGTAAACTGCAGTTGTCCCACTAAATTTTCAATCACATATGCACAGAAAATTACAGCTCATGGACTAGCACAAAAGACATACCATTCACACAGCTAAAATGCAAATGCTATTGCTGGAATCAAACAAGTTCTACAGCAGATGCAATGCGGCCACTGCATGAGAAAGAATCTCTGCCTATAACTGAAACAAATATGCTACGCTCAGATTTTAAAACCTCAACATAAGTGACTGCATTGTCTACCATCCAACCACCTAGTAGCACTAACATTTTTCTCAATCCCTCTGCTCTGCACACTACAGTACATGTATGTATTCTCAAACTGAGCCAAAGTACTGCATAACATTACAGTTCCACCTGTAGGGTGTAACACACACCAGGCAAGATGGTCCTCTATGTGACTGCCCTAACACATCAGGCACTTTAAAAGTGTCAATAAACTCATTGTCTATTACTATCAACAGCAGCCATGTTCAAAATGGATCTAACATGTATCTAATAATCAACACAACCACAGTACAATCTTGGCAGAGCTATCTAAATGAGTTAACTACAACACCTGCCTCCTTCACATTCATTAACACTCAGAGTACTATCCTACACTCCTTCAATACTATATGGCAGAAATTCGGCTACACGACATACATCAATTAACAATGCACATGAGTATCACTTGCATGCTATGAAGGAGAAATTGCCACTACACAGAGCAACAGTTCAGTGGTCTAAAAATGGTGTAAGTATACTCTCATAGCACTGATGCTCTAATTTATACCTGGCATTTGGCCCAAACAACTACAGGTGCTCACAACAATTCCTATCAATCAATATCACCGTACAATGCACAAGCCACTGCTGGACGCAAATACAGAAATAGACACGCAAACATATGAAATATACAGTCCACAGACGCTAACTTTATGTTTTCTGCTCCTTCTGTCTAATCATTCCTTGCACAACTACTTTCCGCCATCTAGACGCTGTAAACTACACAGTAGTTCTCCTGCTGGCCGACAGGGGCGCTTCCGCGCGCTCGTTTCGCTTAGTCCCCCATCTAGTAAACACAGCTACCCCCACTACAATTTCTGCTTCCATTTTCTTACTTTACGACTGCTGGCTAATATTGGATACCAAGCAAACTGACAACTTAAAAAACTTCACATTCCTAAGCAATAGGGTGTGTCGTGTATTTCGCTCTTATATGAAATTTTTCCCGTTTCTTGCCGAAAGACTGATGACTGTTCACAGATGAAAACTTGGTCTTAGGGATCAGACACCTTGCAACCACAATGAAATGCCATTTACAAATTCGCTTAAGTCATTGAAATGTGTCGTCTCGCTAGTTAAGCACCCTCTTCAGTCAGTGCAATGCTTCATAATTATGGGAACATATAATGTAGCATTAAACATACAAGCTTCTTCCATATGGTGCCAAATACACCCGCAGAAAAATTAAGTCTTGGGCTCATCTACCGTTGATTGTTCTTTCCAAAAAAAAAAAAAAAAAAATCATAAAGAACTATCCGGCTCCCTACCCTGCCTCTTGTCTCATTGACCCAATCTTGCATATTGCATGACAAAAATGAAAATATGTGATTGTGTGCTAAAAAGGAATCTTCAGTGCCAACCACCTATAACAGATACAAACAATACGAGACATTTTTCTATGGCACCCACCTTGTAATATAGTGGGCAGCTAATTTTGCCCACCTTACATACAGGGAACAGTCACACCCACAAACGGTGAGATGCAGAAAAAAAAGGTGCCATCAGAAGCCAACTGCCCTTGATCATAAAAAATGTATGGCTTCTGCTAGAATTCTCACCAATGCCTTTTATACCCCTGCATTTTTTAATGCTTACGTTGGTTTATATTCAGTATCATGGATACTAATCCTACCCCACAAGACAATGTGAGACCTTTCTTTTCAGTATGCCACACGGTGTAACATACACTCCTGGAAATTGAAATAAGAACACCGTGAATTCATTGTCCCAGGAAGGGGAAACTTTATTGACACATTCCTGGGGTCAGATACATCACATGATCACACTGACAGAACCACAGGCACATAGACACAGGCAACAGAGCATGCACAATGTCGGCACTAGTACAGTGTATATCCACCTTTCGCAGTAATGCAGGCTGCTATTCTCCCATGGAGACGATCGTAGAGATGCTGGATGTAGTCCTGTGGAACGGCTTGCCATGCCATTTCCACCTGGCGCCTCAGTTGGACCAGCGTTCGTGCTGGACGTGCAGACCACGAGAGACGACGCTTCATCCAGTCCCAAACATGCTCAATGGGGGACAGATCCGGAGATCTTGCTGGCCAGGGTAGTTGACTTACACCTTCTAGAGCACGTTGGGTGGCACGGGATAAATGCGGACGTGCATTGTCCTGTTGGAACAGCAAGTTCCCTTGCCAGTCTAGGAATCGTAGAACGATGGGTTCGATGACGGTTTGGATGTACCGTGCACTATTCAGTGTCCCCTCGACGATCACCAGTGGTGTACGGCCAGTGTAGGAGATCGCTCCCCACACCATGATGCCGAGTGTTGGCCCTGTGTGCCTCGGTCGTATGCAGTCCTGATTGTGGCGCTCACCTGCACGGCGCCAAACACGCATACGACCATCATTGGCACCAAGCCAGAAGCGACTCTCATCGCTGAAGACGACACGTCTCCATTCGTCCCTCCATTCACGCCTATAGCGACACCACTGGAGGCGGGCTGCACGATGTTGGGGCGTGAGCGGTAGACGGCCTAACGGTGTGCGGGACCGTAGCCCAGCTTCATGGAGACGGTTGCGAATGGTCCTCGCCGATACCCCAGGAGCAACAGTGTCCCTAATTTGCTGGGAAGTGACGGTGCGGTCCCCTACGGCACTGCGTAGGATCCTACGGTCTTGGCGTGCATCCGTGCGTCGCTGTGGTCCGGTCCCAGGTCGACGGGTACGTGCACCTTCCGCCGACCACTGGTGACAACATCGATGTACTGTGGAGACCTCACGCCCCACGTGTTGAGCAATTCGGCGGTACGTCCGTCCGGCCTCCCGCATGCCCACTATACGCCCTCGCTCAAAGTCCGTCAACTGCACATACGGTTCACGTCCACGCTGTCGCGGCATGCTACCAGTGTTAAAGACTGCGATGGAGCTCCGTATGCCACGGCAAACTGGCTGACACTGACAGCGGCGGTGCACAAATGCTGCGCAGCTAGCGCCATTCGACGGCCAACACCGCGGTTCCTGGTGTGTCCGCTGTGCCGTGCGTGTGATCATTGCTTGTACAGCCCTCTTGCAGTGTCCGGAGCAAGTATGGTGGGTCTGACACACCGGTGTCAATGTGTACTTTTTTCCATTTCCAGGAGTGTACATTCTCATGGCAAAACGGACCATAAATAAGCACCAACTATTACACTAAAGCCTCTGTCACACATGAACAGCAAATCCACAGTCCAAGGAATACTACGACAGACACACGAATTGCACTGATGGAAATGAAAACATCATGCCTTGAGTAGACCAAATTCTGCACTGCATGAGAAACATGCCCTACCTGTAGCCTGCAGCTGAAACAAGTATGCTACATATGCAATCACAATACCACACTCAACACCACAGACTGCATTTGCTGCTATCCAACCACTTACTAGCACTAACTCTTCTGACAATCCATCTGCTCTGCACACTACAGGAAATGTATGTATTCTCAAAGTGAGCCAAACTCTTGCATGACATTACAGTTACACCTGTGAGGTGTAGCACACATCAGGCAAGACTCTGTCATCTATGTGACTGTGCATACACATCAGTCACCTTAAACGTGTAAACAAATTCATTTCCTACTGCTATCAACAGCAATTCCACAGTCATCAGTGCTAATTATCGACCTGTACACACAGCCATATTCATAAAAGATCAAACATGTATCTAATGACCAACACAAAACAAAAGAATGAAAGTACAATGCCGGCACTGATATATAAACGA
Source organism: Schistocerca americana (assembly GCF_021461395.2). Taxonomy (NCBI): domain Eukaryota; kingdom Metazoa; phylum Arthropoda; class Insecta; order Orthoptera; family Acrididae; genus Schistocerca; species Schistocerca americana. Next base: position 118,972,712 of record NC_060127.1, read on the forward strand.
GTTAACCTCCCACACTTTCATCAACACTCAGTGTACTGCCCTACTCTCCTTCAATAATTTCTGGCAGAAAATAGCTAAACACAACATACATCAGTAAACATTGCACTTGAGTACCACTTGCATCCCTCTAGACACAACAGCACTTCAGTGGTCCACAAACGGTGTAGGGATTCACACTAGCACTTGCACAACAGCTTACCCAATTCGAGAATGTTTTTCACTAGCTTCCAAACACTGTATACAATCCCTGAGGGAACACAGCCTATCTGGTGTGCATTGTCCCTCACAACCATCAGCCAAACTCTTACACAACTGCAGACCGAGTTTACAGACAAACACACCTTCAAACATTGTTTACATAAGACTCACACTCCCTTAGGAGTTACTAAAAATTGCCACAGAGGTGGTATTTCACATCTCTATGGCGGGGTATTGGTAAAAGTTTTCAACTAGCAATAATCGCACCTCAGTTACACTTCACTGGTTACGATATTGCCACTGTGCAAAGGTAAACAACCTTGCACCTAGAGCTACTATTTATACCTGACGCAACCACCTATGGGTACTCATATCACTTCTCATCTATCAGTATCTCCCAACACTGCACAAGTCGCCTGCTGCACACAAATACAGAAATACACACGCAGACATATGAAACACACAGTCCCCAGACGCTAACTGTTTGTTTTTCGCTCCTTCTGTATAATCCTTCCTTGCCTAGCTACCTTCCGCCATCTTGGCGCTGTAAACTGCACAGTAGTTCTCCCGCTGGCCGACAGGGGCGCTTCTGCGCGCTCGCTTCTCTTAGCCCCACACTGACAAAAGTGGTACTACCTCATCTAGTAAACACAGCTACCCCCACTACAATTTCTGCTTCCATTTTCTTACTTTACGACTGCTGGCTAATATTGGATACCAAGCAAACTGACAACTTAATAAACTTCACATTCCTAAGCAATAGGGTGTGTCGTGTATTTCGCTCTTATATGAAATTTTTCCCGTTTCTTGCCGAAAGACTGATGGCTGTTCACAGATGAAAACTTGGTCTTAGGGATCAGACACCTTGCAACCACAATGAAATGCCATTTACAAATTCGCTTAAGTCATTGAAATGTGTCGTCTCGCTAGTTAAGCACCCTCTTCAGTCAGTGCAATGCTTCATAATTATGGGGACATATAATGTAGCATTAAACATACAAGCTTCTTCCATATGGTGCCAAATACACCCGCAGAAAAATTAAGTCTTGGGCTCATCTACCGTTGATTATGTTCTTTCCAAAAAAAAAAAAAAAAAAAAAAAAAAAATCATAAAGAACTATCCGGCTCCCTACCCTGCCTCTTGTCTCATTGACCCAATCTTGCATATTGCATGACAAAAATGAAAATATGTGATTGTGTGCTAAAAAGGAATCTTCAGTGCCAACCACCTATAACAGATACAAACAATACGAGACATTTTTCTATGGCACCCACCTTGTAATATAGTGGGCAGCTAATTTTGCCCACCTTACATACAGGGAACAGTCACACCCACAAACGGTGAGATGCAGAAAAAAAAGGTGCCATCAGAAGCCAACTGCCCTTGACCATAAAAAATGTATGGCTTCTGCTAGAATTCTCACCAATGCCTTTTATACCCCTGCATTTTTTAATGCTTACGTTGGTTTATATTCAGTATCATGGATACTAATCCTACCCCACAAGACAATGTGAGACCTTTCTTTTCAGTATGCCACACGGTGTAACATACATTCTCATGGCAAAACGGACCATAAATAAGCACCAACTATTACACTAAAGCCTCTGTCACACATGAACAGCAAATCCACAGTCCAAGGAATACTACGACAGACACACGAATTGCACTGATGGAAATGAAAACATCATGCCTTGAGTAGACCAAATTCTGCACTGCATGAGAAACATGCCCTACCTGTAGCCTGCAGCTGAAACAAGTATGCTACATATGCAATCACAATACCACACTCAACACCACAGACTGCATTTGCTGCTATCCAACCACTTACTAGCACTAATTCTTCTGACAATCCATCTGCTCTGCACACTACAGGAAATGTATGTATTCTCAAAATGAGCCAAACTCTTGCATGACATTACAGTTACACCTGTGAGGTGTAGCACACATCAGGCAAGACTCTGTCATCTATGTGACTGTGCATACACATCAGTCACCTTAAACGTGTAAACAAATTCATTTCCTACTGCTATCAACAGCAATTCCACAGTCATCAGTGCTAATTATCGACCTGTACACACAGCCATATTCACAAAAGATCAAACATGTATCTAATGACCAACACAAGACAAAACAACGAAAGTACAATGCCGGCACTGATATATAAACGAGTTAACCTCCCACACTTTCATCAACACTCAGTGTACTGCCCTAGTCTCCTTCAATAATTTCTGGCAGAAAATAGCTAAACACAACATACATCAGTAAACATTGCACTTGAGTACCACTTGCATCCCTCTAGACACAACAGCACTTCAGTGGTCCACAAACGGTGTAGGGATTCACACTAGCACTTGCACAACAGCTTACCCAATTCGAGAATGTTTTTCACTAGCTTCCAAACACTGTATACAATCCCTGAGGGAACGCAGCCTATCTGGTGTGCATTGTCCCTCACAACCATCAGCCAAACTCTTACACAACTGCAGACCGAGTTTACAGACAAACACACCTTCAAGCATTGTTTACATTAGACTCACACTCCCTTAGGAGTTACTAAAAATTGCCACAGAGGTGGTATTTCACATCTCTATGGCGGGGTATTGGTAAAAGTTTTCAACTAGCAATAATCGCACCTCAGTTACACTTCACTGGTTACGATATTGCCACTGCGCAAAGGTAAACTACCTTGCACCTAGAGCTACTATTTATACCTGACGCCTGACGCAACCACCTATGGGTACTCATATCACTTCTCATCTATCAGTATCTCCCAACACTGCACAAGTCGCCTGCTGCACACAAATACAGAAATACACACGCAGACATATGAAACACACAGTCCCCAGACGCTAACTGTTTGTTTTTCGATCCTTCTGTATAATCCTTCCTTGCCTAGCTACCTTCCGCCATCTTGGCGCTGTAAACTGCACAGTAGTTCTCCCGCTGGCCGACAGGGGCGCTTCTGCGCGCTCGCTTCTCTTAGCCCCACACTGACAAAAGTGGTACTACCTCATCTAGTAAACACAGCTACCCCCACTACAATTTCTGCTTCCATTTTCTTACTTTACGACTGCTGGCTAATATTGGATACCAAGCTGGCTAATATTGGATACCAAGCAAACTGACAACTTAATAAACTTCACATTCCTAAGCAATAGGGTGTGTCGTGTATTTCGCTCTTATGTGAAATTTTTCCCGTTTCTTGCCGAAAGACTGATGACTGTTCACAGATGAAAACTTGGTCTTAGGGATCAGACACCTTGCAACCACAATGAAATGCCATTTACAAATTCGCTTAAGTCATTGAAATGTGTCGCCTCGCTAGTTAAGCACCCTCTTCAGTCAGTGCAATGCTTCATAATTATGGGAACATATAATGTAGCATTAAACATACAAGCTTCTTCCATATGGTGCCAAATACACCCGCAGAAAAATTAAGTCTTGGGCTCATCTACCGTTGATTGTTCTTTCCAAAAAAAAAAAAAAAAAAAAATCATAAAGAACTATCCGGCTCCCTACCCTGCCTCTTGTCTCATTGACCCAATCTTGCATATTGCATGACAAAAATGAAAATATGTGATTGTGTGCTAAAAAGGAATCTTCAGTGCCAACCACCTATAACAGATACAAACAATACGAGACATTTTTCTATGGCACCCACCTTGTAATATAGTGGGCAGCTAATTTTGCCCACCTTACATACAGGGAACAGTCACACCCACAAACGGTGAGATGCAGAAAAAAAAGGTGCCATCAGAAGCCAACTGCCCTTGATCATAAAAAATGTATGGCTTCTGCTAGAATTCTCACCAATGCCTTTTACACCCCTGCATTTTTTAATGCTTACATTGGTTTATATTCAGTATCATGGATACTAATCCTACCCCACAAGACAATGTGAGACCTTTCTTTTCAGTATGCCACACGGTGTAACATACATTCTCATGGCAAAACGGACCATAAATAAGCACCAACTATTACACTAAAGCCTCTGTCACACATGAACAGCAAATCCACAGTCCAAGGAATACTACGACAGACACACGAATTGCACTGATGGAAATGAAAACACCATGCCTTGAGTAGACCAAATTCTGCACTGCATGAAAAACATGCCCTACCTGTAGCCTGCAGCTGAAACAAGTATGCTACATATGCAATCACAATACCACACTCAACACCACAGACTGCATTTGCTGCTATCCAACCACTTACTAGCACTAACTCTTCTGTCAATCCATCTGCTCTGCACACTACAGGAAATGTATGTATTCTCAAAGTGAGCCAAACTCTTGCATGACATTACAGTTACACCTGTGAGGTGTAGCACACATCAGGCAAGACTCTGTCATCTATGTGACTGTGCATACACATCAGTCACCTTAAACGTGTAAACAAATTCATTTCCTACTGCTATCAACAGCAATTCCACAGTCATCAGTGCTAATTATCGACCTGTACACACAGCCATATTCATAAAAGATCAAACATGTATCTAATGACCAACACAAGACAAAACAACGAAAGTACAATGCCGGCACTGATATATAAACGAGTTAACCTCCCACACTTTCATCAACACTCAGTGTACTGCCCTAGTCTCCTACAATAATTTCTGGCAGAAAATAGCTAAACACAACATACATCAGTAAACATTGCACTTGAGTACCACTTGCATCCCTCTAGACACAACAGCACTTCAGTGGTCCACAAACGGTGTAGGGATTCACACTAGCACTTGCACAACAGCTTACCCAATTCGAGAATGTTTTTCACTAGCTTCCAAACACTGTATACAATCCCTGAGGGAACACAGCCTATCTGGTGTGCATTGTCCCTCACAACCATCAGCCAAACTCTTACACAACTGCAGACCGAGTTTACAGACAAACACACCTTCAAACATTGTTTACATAAGACTCACACTCCCTTAGGAGTTACTAAAAATTGCCACAGAGGTGGTATTTCACATCTCTATGGCGGGGTATTGGTAAAAGTTTTCAACTAGCAATAATCGCACCTCAGTTACACTTCACTGGTTACGATATTGCCACTGCACAAAGGTAAACAACCTTGCACCTAGAGCTACTATTTATACCTGACGCCTGACGCAACCACCTATGGGTACTCATATCACTTCTCATCTATCAGTATCTCCCAACACTGCACAAGTCGCCTGCTGCACACAAATACAGAAATACACACGCAGACATATGAAACACACAGTCCCCAGACGCTAACTGTTTGTTTTTCGCTCCTTCTGTATAATCCTTCCTTGCCTAGCTACCTTCCGCCATCTTGGCGCTGTAAACTGCACAGTAGTTCTCCCACTGGCCGACAGGGGCGCTTCTGCGCGCTCGCTTCTCTTAGCCCCACACTGACAAAAGTGGTACTACCTCATCTAGTAAACACAGCTACCCCCACTACAATTTCTGCTTCCATTTTCTTACTTTACGACTGCTGGCTAATATTGGATACCAAGCTGGCTAATATTGGATACCAAGCAAACTGACAACTTAATAAACTTCACATTCCTAAGCAATAGGGTGTGTCGTGTATTTCGCTCTTATGTGAAATTTTTCCCGTTTCTTGCCGAAAGACTGATGACTGTTCACAGATGAAAACTTGGTCTTAGGGATCAGACACCTTGCAACCACAATGAAATGCCATTTACAAATTCGCTTAAGTCATTGAAATGTGTCGTCTCGCTAGTTAAGCACCCTCCTCAGTCAGTGCAATGCTTCATAATTATGGGGACATATAATGTAGCATTAAACATACAAGCTTCTTCCATATGGTGCCAAATACACCCGCAGAAAAATTAAGTCTTGGGCTCATCTACCGTTGATTATGTTCTTTCCAAAAAAAAAAAAAAAAAAAAAAAAAAAAAAAAATCATAAAGAACTATCCGGCTCCCTACCCTGCCTCTTGTCTCATTGACCCAATCTTGCATATTGCATGACAAAAATGAAAATATGTGATTGTGTGCTAAAAAGGAATCTTCAGTGCCAACCACCTATAACAGATACAAACAATACGAGACATTTTTCTATGGCACCCACCTTGTAATATAGTGGGCAGCTAATTTTGCCCACCTTACATACAGGGAACAGTCACACCCACAAACGGTGAGATGCAGAAAAAAAAGGTGCCATCAGAAGCCAACTGCCTTTGACCATAAAAAATGTATGGCTTCTGCTAGAATTCTCACCAATGCCTTTTATATCCCCTGCATTTTTTAATGCTTACGTTGGTTTATATTCAGTATCATGGATACTAATCCTACCCCACAAGACAATGTGAGACCTTTCTTTTCAGTATGCCACACGGTGTAACATACATTCTCATGGCAAAACGGACCATAAATAAGCACCAACTATTACACTAAAGCCTCTGTCACACATGAACAGCAAATCCACAGTCCAAGGAATACTACGACAGACACACGAATTGCACTGATGGAAATGAAAACACCATGCCTTGAGTAGACCAAATTCTGCACTGCATGAGAAACATGCCCTACCTGTAGCCTGCAGCTGAAACAAGTATGCTACATATGCAATCACAATACCACACTCAACACCACAGACTGCATTTGCTGCTATCCAACCACTTACTAGCACTAACTCTTCTGTCAATCCATCTGCTCTGCACACTACAGGAAATGTATGTATTCTCAAAGTGAGCCAAACTCTTGCATGACATTACAGTTACACCTGTGAGGTGTAGCACACATCAGGCAAGACTCTGTCATCTATGTGACTGTGCATACACATCAGTCACCTTAAACGTGTAAACAAATTCATTTCCTACTGCTATCAACAGCAATTCCACAGTCATCAGTGCTAATTATCGACCTGTACACACAGCCATATTCATAAAAGATCAAACATGTATCTAATGACCAACACAAGACAAAACAACGAAAGTACAATGCCGGCACTGATATATAAACGAGTTAACCTCCCACACTTTCATCAACACTCAGTGTACTGCCCTAGTCTCCTTCAATAATTTCTGGCAGAAAATAGCTAAACACAACATACATCAGTAAACATTGCACTTGAGTACCACTTGCATCCCTCTAGACACAACAGCACTTCAGTGGTCCACAAACGGTGTAGGGATTCACACTAGCACTTGCACAACAGCTTACCCAATTCGAGAATGTTTTTCACTAGCTTCCAAACACTGTATACAATCCCTGAGGGAACACAGCCTATCTGGTGTGCATTGTCCCTCACAACTATCAGCCAAACTCTTACACAACTGCAGACCGAGTTTACAGACAAACACACCTTCAAACATTGTTTACATTAGACTCACACTCCCTTAGGAGTTACTAAAAATTGCCACAGAGGTGGTATTTCACATCTCTATGGCGGGGTATTGGTAAAAGTTTTCAACTAGCAATAATCGCACCTCAGTTACACTTCACTGGTTACGATATTGCCACTGCGCAAAGGTAAACAACCTTGCACCTAGAGCTACTATTTATACCTGACGCCTGACGCAACCACCTATGGGTACTCATATCACTTCTCATCTATCAGTATCTCCCAACACTGCACAAGTCGCCTGCTGCACACAAATACAGAAATACACACGCAGACATATGAAACACACAGTCCCCAGACGCTAACTGTTTGTTTTTCGATCCTTCTGTATAATCCTTCCTTGCCTAGCTACCTTCCGCCATCTTGGCGCTGTAAACTGCACAGTAGTTCTCCCGCTGGCCGACAGGGGCGCTTCTGCGCGCTCGCTTCTCTTAGCCCCACACTGACAAAAGTGGTACTACCTCATCTAGTAAACACAGCTACCCCCACTACAATTTCTGCTTCCATTTTCTTACTTTACGACTGCTGGCTAATATTGGATACCAAGCAAACTGACAACTTAATAAACTTCACATTCCTAAGCAATAGGGTGTGTCGTGTATTTCGCTCTTATATGAAATTTTTCCCGTTTCTTGCCGAAAGACTGATGGCTGTTCACAGATGAAAACTTGGTCTTAGGGATCAGACACCTTGCAACCACAATGAAATGCCATTTACAAATTCGCTTAAGTCATTGAAATGTGTCGCCTCGCTAGTTAAGCACCCTCTTCAGTCAGTGCAATGCTTCATAATTATGGGAACATATAATGTAGCATTAAACATACAAGCTTCTTCCATATGGTGCCAAATACACCCGCAGAAAAATTAAGTCTTGGGCTCATCTACCGTTGATTGTTCTTTCCAAAAAAAAAAAAAAAATCATAAAGAACTATCCTGCTCCCTACCCTGCCTCTTGTCTCATTGACCCAATCTTGCATATTGCATGACAAAAATGAAAATATGTGATTGTGTGCTAAAAAGGAATCTTCAGTGCCAACCACCTATAACAGATACAAACAATACGAGACATTTTTCTATGGCACCCACCTTGTAATATAGTGGGCAGCTAATTTTGCCCACCTTACATACAGGGAACAGTCACACCCACAAACGGTGAGATGCAGAAAAAAAAGGTGCCATCAGAAGCCAACTGCCCTTGATCATAAAAAATGTATGGCTTCTGCTATAATTCTCACCAATGCCTTTTTTACCCCTGCATTTTTTAATGCTTACGTTGGTTTATATTCAGTATCATGGATACTAATCCTACCCCACAAGACAATGTGAGACCTTTCTTTTCAGTATGCCACACGGTGTAACATACATTCTCATGGCAAAACGGACCATAAATAAGCACCAACTATTACACTAAAGCCTCTGTCACACATGAACAGCAAACCCACAGTCCAAGGAATACTACGGCAGACACACGAATTGCACTGATGGAAATGAAAACATCATGCCTTGAGTAGACCAAATTCTGCACTGCATGAGAAACATGCCCTACCTGTAGCCTGCAGCTGAAACAAGTATGCTACATATGCAATCACAATACCACACTCAACACCACAGACTGCATTTGCTGCTATCCAACCACTTACTAGCACTAACTCTTCTGTCAATCCATCTGCTCTGCACACTACAGGAAATGTATGTATTCTCAAAGTGAGCCAAACTCTTGCATGACATTACAGTTACACCTGTGAGGTGTAGCACACATCAGGCAAGACTCTGTCATCTATGTGACTGTGCATACACATCAGTCACCTTAAACATGTAAACAAATTCATTTCCTACTGCTATCAACAGCAATTCCACAGTCATCAGTGCTAATTATCGACCTGTACACACAGCCATATTCATAAAAGATCAAACATGTATCTAATGACCAACACAAGACAAAACAACGAAAGTACAATGCCGGCACTGATATATAAACGAGTTAACCTCCCACACTTTCATCAACACTCAGTGTACTGCCCTAGTCTCCTTCAATAATTTCTGGCAGAAAATAGCTAAACACAACATACATCAGTAAACATTGCACTTGAGTACCACTTGCATCCCTCTAGACACAACAGCACTTCAGTGGTCCACAAACGGTGTAGGGATTCACACTAGCACTTGCACAACAGCTTACCCAGTTCGAGAATGTTTTTCACTAGCTTCCAAACACTGTATACAATCCCTGAGGGAACACAGCCTATCTGGTGTGCATTGTCCCTCACAACCATCAGCCAAACTCTTACACAACTGCAGACCGAGTTTACAGACAAACACACCTTCAAACATTGTTTACATAAGACTCACACTCCCTTAGGAGTTACTAAAAATTGCCACAGAGGTGGTATTTTACATCTCTATGGCGGGGTATTGGTAAAAGTTTTCAACTAGCAATAATCGCACCTCAGTTACACTTCACTGGTTACGATATTGCCACTGCGCAAAGGTAAACAACCTTGCACCTAGAGCTACTATTTATACCTGACGCCTGACGCAACCACCTATGGGTACTCATATCACTTCTCATCTATCAGTATCTCCCAACACTGCACAAGTCGCCTGCTGCACACAAATACAGAAATACACACGCGGACATATGAAACACACAGTCCCCAGACGCTAACTGTTTGTTTTTCGCTCCTTCTATATAATCCTTCCTTGCCTAGCTACCTTCCGCCATCTTGGCGCTGTAAACTGCACAGTAGTTCTCCCGCTGGCCGACAGGGGCGCTTCTGCGCGCTCGCTTCTCTTAGCCCCACACTGACAAAAGTGGTACTACCTCATCTAGTAAACACAGCTACCCCCACTACAATTTCTGCTTCCATTTTCTTACTTTACGACTGCTGGCTAATATTGGATACCAAGCTGGCTAATATTGGATACCAAGCAAACTGACAACTTAATAAACTTCACATTCCTAAGCAATAGGGTGTGTCGTGTATTTCGCTCTTATGTGAAATTTTTCCCGTTTCTTGCCGAAAGACTGATGACTGTTCACAGATGAAAACTTGGTCTTAGGGATCAGACACCTTGCAACCACAATGAAATGCCATTTACAAATTCGCTTAAGTCATTGAAATGTGTCGTCTCGCTAGTTAAGCACCCTCTTCAGTCAGTGCAATGCTTCATAATTATGGGAACATATAATGTAGCATTAAACATACAAGCTTCTTCCATATGGTGCCAAATACACCTGCAGAAAAATTAAGTCTTGGGCTCATCTACCGTTGATTGTTCTTTCCAAAAAAAAAAAAAAAAAAAAAATCATAAAGAACTATCCGGCTCCCTACCCTGCCTCTTGTCTCATTGACCCAATCTTGCATATTGCATGACAAAAATGAAAATATGTGATTGTGTGCTAAAAAGGAATCTTCAGTGCCAACCACCTATAACAGATACAAACAATACGAGACATTTTTCTATGGCACCCACCTTGTAATATAGTGGGCAGCTAATTTTGCCCACCTTACATACAGGGAACAGTCACACCCACAAATGGTGAGATGCAGAAAAAAAAGGTGCCATCAGAAGCCAACTGCCCTTGATCATAAAAAATGTATGGCTTCTGCTAGAATTCTCACCAATGCCTTTTATACCCCTGCATTTTTTAATGCTTACATTGGTTTATATTCAGTATCATGGATACTAATCCTACCCCACAAGACAATGTGAGACCTTTCTTTTCAGTATGCCACACGGTGTAACATACATTCTCATGGCAAAACGGACCATAAATAAGCACCAACTATTACACTAAAGCCTCTGTCACACATGAACAGCAAATCCACAGTCCAAGGAATACTACGACAGACACACGAATTGCACTGATGGAAATGAAAACACCATGCCTTGAGTAGACCAAATTCTGCACTGCATGAGAAACATGCCCTACCTGTAGCCTGCAGCTGAAACAAGTATGCTACATATGCAATCACAATACCACACTCAACACCACAGACTGCATTTGCTGCTATCCAACCACTTACTAGCACTAACTCTTCTGTCAATCCATCTGCTCTGCACACTACAGGAAAGGTATGTATTCTCAAAGTGAGCCAAACTCTTGCATGACATTACAGTTACACCTGTGAGGTGTAGCACACATCAGGCAAGACTGTCATCTATGTGACTGTGCATACACATCAGTCACCTTAAACGTGTAAACAAATTCATTTCCTACTGTTATCAACAGCAATTCCACAGTCATCAGTGCTAATTATCGACCTGTACACACAGCCATATTCATAAAAGATCAAACATGTATCTAATGACCAACACAAGACAAAACAACGAAAGTACAATGCCGGCACTGATATATAAACGAGTTAACCTCCCACACTTTCATCAACACTCAGTGTACTGCCCTAGTCTCCTTCAATAATTTCTGGCAGAAAATAGCTAAACACAACATACATCAGTAAACATTGCACTTGAGTACCACTTGCATCCCTCTAGACACAACAGCACTTCAGTGGTCCACAAACGGTGTAGGGATTCACACTAGCACTTGCACAACAGCTTACCCAATTCGAGAATGTTTTTCACTAGCTTCCAAACACTGTATACAATACATGAGGGAACACAGCCTATCTGGTGTGCATTGTCCCTCACAACCATCAGCCAAACTCTTACACAACTGCAGACCTAGTTTACAGACAAACACACCTTCAAACATTGTTTACATAAGACTCACACTCCCTTAGGAGTTACTAAAAATTGCCACAGAGGTGGTATTTCACATCTCTATGGCGGGGTATTGGTAAGTTTTCAACTAGCAATAATCGAACCTCAGTTACACTTCACTGGTTACAATATTGCCACTGCGCAAAGGTAAACAACCTTGCACCTAGAGCTACTATTTATACCTGACGCCTGACGCAACCACCTATGGGTACTCATATCACTTCTCATCTATCAGTATCTCCCAACACTGCACAAGTCGCCTGCTGCACACAAATACAGAAATACACACGCAGACATATGAAACACACAGTCCCCAGACGCTAACTGTTTGTTTTTCGCTCCTTCTGTATAATCCTTCCTTGCCTAGCTACCTTCCGCCATCTTGGCGCTGTAAACTGCACAGTAGTTCTCCTGCTGTCGACAGGGGCGCTTCGGCGCGCTCGCTTCTCTTAGCCCCACACTGACAAAAGTGGTACTACCTCATTTAGTAAACACAGCTACCCCCACTACAATTTCTGCTTCCATTTTCTTACTTTACGACTGCTGGCTAATATTGGATACCAAGCAAACTGACAACTTAATAAACTTCACATTCCTAAGCAATAGGGTGTGTCGTGTATTTCGCTCTTATATGAAATTTTTCCTGTTTCTTGCCGAAAGACTGATGGCTGTTCACAGATGAAAACTTGGTCTTAGGGATCAGACACCTTGCAACCACAATGAAATGCCATTTACAAATTCGTTTAAGTCATTGAAATGTGTCGCCTCGCTAGTTAAGCACCCTCTTCAGTCAGTGCAATGCTTCATTATTATGGGAACATATAATGTAGCATTAAACATACAAGCTTCTTCCATATGGTGCCAAATACACCCGCAGAAAAATTAAGTCTTGGGCTCATCTACCGTTGATTACGTTCTTTCCAAAAAAATCATAAAGAACTATCCGGCTCCCTACCCTGCCTCTTGTCTCATTGACCCAATCTTGCATATTGCATGACAAAAATGAAAATATGTGATTGTGTGCTAAAAAGGAATCTTCAGTGCCAACCACCTATAACAGATACAAACAATACGAGACATTTTTCTATGGCACCCACCTTGTAATATAGTGGGCAGCTAATTTTGCCCACCTTACATACAGGGAACAGTCACACCCACAAACGGTGAGATGCAGAAAAAAAAGGTGCCATCAGAAGCCAACTGCCCTTGATCATAAAAAATGTATGGCTTCTGCTAGAATTCTCACCAATGCCTTTTATACCCCTGCATTTTTTAATGCTTACATTGGTTTATATTCAGTATCATGGATACTAATCCTACCCCACAAGACAATGTGAGACCTTTCTTTTCAGTATGCCACACGGTGTAACATACATTCTCATGGCAAAACGGACCATAAATAAGCACCAACTATTACACTAAAGCCTCTGTCACACATGAACAGCAAATCCACAGTCCAAGGAATACTACGACAGACACACGAATTGCACTGATGGAAATGAAAACACCATGCCTTGAGTAGACCAAATTCTGCACTGCATGAGAAACATGCCCTACCTGTAGCCTGCAGCTGAGACAAGTATGCTACATATGCAATCACAATACCACACTCAACACCACAGACTGCATTTGCTGCTATCCAACCACTTACTAGCACTAACTCTTCTGTCAATCCATCTGCTCTGCGCACTACAGGAAATGTATGTATTCTCAAAGTGAGCCAAACTCTTGCATGACATTACAGTTACACCTGTGAGGTGTAGCACACATCAGGCAAGACTGTCATCTATGTGACTGTGCATACACATCAGTCACCTTAAACGTGTAAACAAATTCATTTCCTACTGCTATCAACAGCAATTCCACAGTCATCAGTGCTAATTATCGACCTGTACACACAGCCATATTCATAAAAGATCAAACATGTATCTAATGACCAACACAAGACAAAACAACGAAAGTACAATGCCGGCACTGATATATAAACGAGTTAACCTCCCACACTTTCATCAACACTCAGTGTACTGCCCTACTCTCCTTCAATAATTTCTGGCAGAAAATAGCTAAACACAACATACATCAGTAAACATTGCACTTGAGTACCACTTGCATCCCTCTAGACACAACAGCACTTCAGTGGTCCACAAACGGTGTAGGGATTCACACTAGCACTTGCACAACAGCTTACCCAATTCGAGAATGTTTTTCACTAGCTTCCAAACACTGTATACAATCCCTGAGGGAACACAGCCTATCTGGTGTGCATTATCCCTCACAACCATCAGCCAAACTCTTACACAACTGCAGACCGAGTTTACAGACAAACACACCTTCAAACATTGTTTACATTAGACTCACACTCCCTTAGGAGTTACTAAAAATTGCCACAGAGGTGGTATTTCACATCTCTATGGCGGGGTATTGGTAAAAGTTTTCAACTAGCAATAATCGCACCTCAGTTACACTTCACTGGTTACGATATTGCCACTGCGCAAAGGTAAACAACCTTGCACCTAGAGCTACTATTTATACCTGACGCCTGACGCAACCACCTATGGGTACTCATATCACTTCTCATCTATCAGTATCTCCCAACACTGCACAAGTCGCCTGCTGCACACAAATACAGAAATACACACGCAGACATATGAAACACACAGTCCCCAAACGCTAACTGTTTGTTTTTCGCTCCTTCTGTATAATCCTTCCTTGCCTAGCTACCTTCCGCCATCTTGGCGCTGTAAACTGCACGGTAGTTCTCCCGCTGGCCGACAGGGGCGCTTCTGCGCGCTCGCTTCTCTTAGCCCCACACTGACAAAAGTGGTACTACCTCATCTAGTAAACACAGCTACCCCCACTACAATTTCTGCTTCCATTTTCTTACTTTACGACTGCTGGCTAATATTGGATACCAAGCTGACTAATATTGGATACCAAGCAAACTGACAACTTAATAAACTTCACATTCCTAAGGAATAGGGTGTGTCGTGTATTTCGCTCTTATGTGAAATTTTTCCCATTTCTTGCCGAAAGACTGATGACTGTTCACAGATGAAAACTTGGTCTTTGGGATCAGACACCTTGCAACCACAATGAAATGCCATTTACAAATTCGCTTAAGTCATTGAAATGTGTCGCCTCGCTAGTTAAGCACCCTCTTCAGTCAGTGCAATGCTTCATAATTATGGGAACATATAATGTAGCATTAAACATACAAGCTTCTTCCATATGGTGCCAAATACACCCGCAGAAAAATTAAGTCTTGGGCTCATCTACCGTTGATTGTTCTTTCCAAAAAAAAAAAAAAAAAAAAAATCATAAAGAACTATCCGGCTCCCTACCCTGCCTCTTGTCTCATTGACCCAATCTTGCATATTGCATGACAAAAATGAAAATATGTGATTGTGTGCTAAAAAGGAATCTTCAGTGCCAACCACCTATAACAGATACAAACAATACGAGACATTTTTCTATGGCACCCACCTTGTAATATAGTGGGCAGCTAATTTTGCCCACCTTACATACAGGGAACAGTCACACCCACAAACGGTGAGATGCAGAAAAAAAAGGTGCCATCAGAAGCCAACTGCCCTTGATCATAAAAAATGTATGGCTTCTGCTAGAATTCTCACCAATGCCTTTTATACCCCTGCATTTTTTAATGCTTACATTGGTTTATATTCAGTATCATGGATACTAATCCTACCCCACAAGACAATGTGAGACCTTTCTTTTCAGTATGCCACACGGTGTAACATACATTCTCATGGCAAAACGGACCATAAATAAGCACCAACTATTACACTAAAGCCTCTGTCACACATGAACAGCAAATCCACAGTCCAAGGAATACTACGACAGACACACGAATTGCACTGATGGAAATGAAAACACCATGCCTTGAGTAGACCAAATTCTGCACTGCATGAGAAACATGCCCTACCTGTAGCCTGCAGCTGAGACAAGTATGCTACATATGCAATCACAATACCACACTCAACACCACAGACTGCATTTGCTGCTATCCAACCACTTACTAGCACTAACTCTTCTGTCAATCCATCTGCTCTGCGCACTACAGGAAATGTATGTATTCTCAAAGTGAGCCAAACTCTTGCATGACATTACAGTTACACCTGTGAGGTGTAGCACACATCAGGCAAGACTGTCATCTATGTGACTGTGCATACACATCAGTCACCTTAAACGTGTAAACAAATTCATTTCCTACTGCTATCAACAGCAATTCCACAGTCATCAGTGCTAATTATCGACCTGTACACACAGCCATATTCATAAAAGATCAAACATGTATCTAATGACCAACACAAGACAAAACAACGAAAGTACAATGCCGGCACTGATATATAAACGAGTTAACCTCCCACACTTTCATCAACACTCAGTGTACTGCCCTACTCTCCTTCAATAATTTCTGGCAGAAAATAGCTAAACACAACATACATCAGTAAACATTGCACTTGAGTACCACTTGCATCCCTCTAGACACAACAGCACTTCAGTGGTCCACAAACGGTGTAGGGATTCACACTAGAACTTGCACAACAGCTTACCCAATTCGAGAATGTTTTTCACTAGCTTCCAAACACTGTATACAATCCCTGAGGGAACACAGCCTATCTGGTGTGCATTATCCCTCACAACCATCAGCCAAACTCTTACACAACTGCAGACCGAGTTTACAGACAAACACACCTTCAAACATTGTTTACATTAGACTCACACTCCCTTAGGAGTTACTAAAAATTGCCACAGAGGTGGTATTTCACATCTCTATGGCGGGGTATTGGTAAAAGTTTTCAACTAGCAATAATCGCACCTCAGTTACACTTCACTGGTTACGATATTGCCACTGCGCAAAGGTAAACAACCTTGCACCTAGAGCTACTATTTATACCTGACGCCTGACGCAACCACCTATGGGTACTCATATCACTTCTCATCTATCAGTATCTCCCAACACTGCACAAGTCGCCTGCTGCACACAAATACAGAAATACACACGCAGACATATGAAACACACAGTCCCCAGACGCTAACTGTTTGTTTTTCGCTCCTTCTGTATAATCCTTCCTTGCCTAGCTACCTTCCGCCATCTTGGCGCTGTAAACTGCACAGTAGTTCTCCCGCTGTCGACAGGGGCGCTTCGGCGCGCTCGCTTCTCTTAGCCCCACACTGACAAAAGTGGTACTACCTCATTTAGTAAACACAGCTACCCCCACTACAATTTCTGCTTCCATTTTCTTACTTTACGACTGCTGGCTAATATTGGATACCAAGCAAACTGACAACTTAATAAACTTCACATTCCTAAGCAATAGGGTGTGTCGTGTATTTCGCTCTTATATGAAATTTTTCCTGTTTCTTGCCGAAAGACTGATGGCTGTTCACAGATGAAAACTTGGTCTTAGGGATCAGACACCTTGCAACCACAATGAAATGCCATTTACAAATTCGTTTAAGTCATTGAAATGTGTCGCCTCGCTAGTTAAGCACCCTCTTCAGTCAGTGCAATGCTTCATTATTATGGGAACATATAATGTAGCATTAAACATACAAGCTTCTTCCATATGGTGCCAAATACACCCGCAGAAAAATTAAGTCTTGGGCTCATCTACCGTTGATTACGTTCTTTCCAAAAAAATCATAAAGAACTATCCGGCTCCCTACCCTGCCTCTTGTCTCATTGACCCAATCTTGCATATTGCATGACAAAAATGAAAATATGTGATTGTGTGCTAAAAAGGAATCTTCAGTGCCAACCACCTATAACAGATACAAACAATACGAGACATTTTTCTATGGCACCCACCTTGTAATATAGTGGGCAGCTAATTTTGCCCACCTTACATACAGGGAACAGTCACACCCACAAACGGTGAGATGCAGAAAATAAAGGTGCCATCAGAAGCCAACTGCCCTTGATCATAAAAAATGTATGGCTTCTGCTAGAATTCTCACCAATGCCTTTTATACCCCTGCATTTTTTAATGCTTACATTGGTTTATATTCAGTATCATGGATACTAATCCTACCCCACAAGACAATGTGAGACCTTTCTTTTCAGTATGCCACACGGTGTAACATACATTCTCATGGCAAAACGGACCATAAATAAGCACCAACTATTACACTAAAGCCTCTGTCACACATGAACAGCAAATCCACAGTCCAAGGAATACTACGACAGACACACGAATTGCACTGATGGAAATGAAAACACCATGCCTTGAGTAGACCAAATTCTGCACTGCATGAGAAACATGCCCTACCTGTAGCCTGCAGCTGAGACAAGTATGCTACATATGCAATCACAATACCACACTCAACACCACAGACTGCATTTGCTGCTATCCAACCACTTACTAGCACTAACTCTTCTGTCAATCCATCTGCTCTGCGCACTACAGGAAATGTATGTATTCTCAAAGTGAGCCAAACTCTTGCATGACATTACAGTTACACCTGTGAGGTGTAGCACACATCAGGCAAGACTGTCATCTATGTGACTGTGCATACACATCAGTCACCTTAAACGTGTAAACAAATTCATTTCCTACTGCTATCAACAGCAATTCCACAGTCATCAGTGCTAATTATCGACCTGTACACACAGCCATATTCATAAAAGATCAAACATGTATCTAATGACCAACACAAGACAAAACAACGAAAGTACAATGCCGGCACTGATATATAAACGAGTTAACCTCCCACACTTTCATCAACACTCAGTGTACTGCCCTACTCTCCTTCAATAATTTCTGGCAGAAAATAGCTAAACACAACATACATCAGTAAACATTGCACTTGAGTACCACTTGCATCCCTCTAGACACAACAGCACTTCAGTGGTCCACAAACGGTGTAGGGATTCACACTAGCACTTGCACAACAGCTTACCCAATTCGAGAATGTTTTTCACTAGCTTCCAAACACTGTATACAATCCCTGAGGGAACACAGCCTATCTGGTGTGCATTATCCCTCACAACCATCAGCCAAACTCTTACACAACTGCAGACCGAGTTTACAGACAAACACACCTTCAAACATTGTTTACATTAGACTCACACTCCCTTAGGAGTTACTAAAAATTGCCACAGAGGTGGTATTTCACATCTCTATGGCGGGGTATTGGTAAAAGTTTTCAACTAGCAATAATCGCACCTCAGTTACACTTCACTGGTTACGATATTGCCACTGCGCAAAGGTAAACAACCTTGCACCTAGAGCTACTATTTATACCTGACGCCTGACGCAACCACCTATGGGTACTCATATCACTTCTCATCTATCAGTATCTCCCAACACTGCACAAGTCGCCTGCTGCACACAAATACAGAAATACACACGCAGACATATGAAACACACAGTCCCCAGACGCTAACTGTTTGTTTTTCGCTCCTTCTGTATAATCCTTCCTTGCCTAGCTACCTTCCGCCATCTTGGCGCTGTAAACTGCACGGTAGTTCTCCCGCTGGCCGACAGGGGCGCTTCTGCGCGCTCGCTTCTCTTAGCCCCACACTGACAAAAGTGGTACTACCTCATCTAGTAAACACAGCTACCCCCACTACAATTTCTGCTTCCATTTTCTTACTTTACGACTGCTGGCTAATATTGGATACCAAGCTGACTAATATTGGATACCAAGCAAACTGACAACTTAATAAACTTCACATTCCTAAGCAATAGGGTGTGTCGTGTATTTCGCTCTTATGTGAAATTTTTCCCATTTCTTGCCGAAAGACTGATGACTGTTCACAGATGAAAACTTGGTCTTTGGGATCAGACACCTTGCAACCACAATGAAATGCCATTTACAAATTCGCTTAAGTCATTGAAATGTGTCGCCTCGCTAGTTAAGCACCCTCTTCAGTCAGTGCAATGCTTCATAATTATGGGAACATATAATGTAGCATTAAACATACAAGCTTCTTCCATATGGTGCCAAATACACCCGCAGAAAAATTAAGTCTTGGGCTCATCTACCGTTGATTGTTCTTTCCAAAAAAAAAAAAAAAAAAAAAAATCATAAAGAACTATCCGGCTCCCTACCCTGCCTCTTGTCTCATTGACCCAATCTTGCATATTGCATGACAAAAATGAAAATATGTGATTGTGTGCTAAAAAGGAATCTTCAGTGCCAACCACCTATAACAGATACAAACAATACGAGACATTTTTCTATGGCACCCACCTTGTAATATAGTGGGCAGCTAATTTTGCCCACCTTACATACAGGGAACAGTCACACCCACAAACGGTGAGATGCAGAAAAAAAAGGTGCCATCAGAAGCCAACTGCCCTTGATCATAAAAAATGTATGGCTTCTGCTAGAATTCTCACCAATGCCTTTTACACCCCTGCATTTTTTAATGCTTACATTGGTTTATATTCAGTATCATGGATACTAATCCTACCCCACAAGACAATGTGAGACCTTTCTTTTCAGTATGCCACACGGTGTAACATACATTCTCATGGCAAAACGGACCATAAATAAGCACCAACTATTACACTAAAGCCTCTGTCACACATGAACAGCAAATCCACAGTCCAAGGAATACTACGACAGACACACGAATTGCACTGATGGAAATGAAAACACCATGCCTTGAGTAGACCAAATTCTGCACTGCATGAGAAACATGCCCTACCTGTAGCCTGCAGCTGAAACAAGTATGCTACATATGCAATCACAATACCACACTCAACACCACAGACTGCATTTGCTGCTATCCAACCACTTACTAGCACTAACTCTTCTGTCAATCCATCTGCTCTGCACACTACAGGAAATGTATGTATTCTCAAAGTGAGCCAAACTCTTGCATGACATTACAGTTACACCTGTGAGGTGTAGCACACATCAGGCAAGACTCTGTCATCTATGTGACTGTGCATACACATCAGTCACCTTAAACGTGTAAACAAATTCATTTCCTACTGCTATCAACAGCAATTCCACAGTCATCAGTGCTAATTATCGACCTGTACACACAGCCATATTCATAAAAGATCAAACATGTATCTAATGACCAACACAAGACAAAACAACGAAAGTACAATGCCGGCACTGATATATAAACGAGTTAACCTCCCACACTTTCATCAACACTCAGTGTACTGCCCTAGTCTCCTTCAATAATTTCTGGCAGAAAATAGCTAAACACAACATACATCAGTAAACATTGCACTTGAGTACCACTTGCATCCCTCTAGACACAACAGCACTTCAGTGGTCCACAAACGGTGTAGGGATTCACACTAGCACTTGCACAACAGCTTACCCAATTCGAGAATGTTTTTCACTAGCTTCCAAACACTGTATACAATCCCTGAGGGAACACAGCCTATCTGGTGTGCATTGTCCCTCACAACTATCAGCCAAACTCTTACACAACTGCAGACCGAGTTTACAGACAAACACACCTTCAAACATTGTTTACATTAGACTCACACTCCCTTAGGAGTTACTAAAAATTGCCACAGAGGTGGTATTTAACATCTCTATGGCGGGGTATTGGTAAAAGTTTTCAACTAGCAATAATCGCACCTCAGTTACACTTCACTGGTTACGATATTGCCACTGCGCAAAGGTAAACAACCTTGCACCTAGAGCTACTATTTATACCTGACGCCTGACGCAACCACCTATGGGTACTCATATCACTTCTCATCTATCAGTATCTCCCAACACTGCACAAGTCGCCTGCTGCACACAAATACAGAAATACACACGCAGACATATGAAACACACAGTCCCCAGACGCTAACTGTTTGTTTTTCGCTCCTTCTGTATAATCCTTCCTTGCCTAGCTACCTTCCGCCATCTTGGCGCTGCAAACTGCACAGTAGTTCTCCCACTGGCCGACAGGGGCACTTCTGCGCGCTCGCTTCTCTTAGCCCCACACTGACAAAAGTGGTACTACCTCATCTAGTAAACACAGCTACCCCCACTACAATTTCTGCTTCCATTTTCTTACTTTACGACTGCTGGCTAATATTGGATACCAAGCTGGCTAATATTGGATACCAAGCAAACTGACAACTTAATAAACTTCACATTCCTAAGCAATAGGGTGTGTCGTGTATTTCGCTCTTATGTGAAATTTTTCCCGTTTCTTGCCGAAAGACTGATGACTGTTCACAGATGAAAACTTGGTCTTAGGGATCAGACACCTTGCAACCACAATGAAATGCCATTTACAAATTCGCATAAGTCATTGAAATGTGTCGTCTCGCTAGTTAAGCACCCTCTTCAGTCAGTGCAATGCTACATAATTATGGCAACATATAATGTAGCATTAAACATACAAGCTTCTTCCATATGGTGCCAAATACACCCGCAGAAAAATTAAGTCTTGGGCTCATCTACCGTTGATTGTTCTTTACAAAAAAAAAAAAAAAAAATCATAAAGAACTATCCGGCTCCCTACCCTGCCTCTTGTCTCATTGACCCAATCTTGCATATTGCATGACAAAAATGAAAATATGTGATTGTGTGCTAAAAAGGAATCTTCAGTGCCAACCACCTATAACAGATACAAACAATACGAGACATTTTTCTATGGCACCCACCTTGTAATATAGTGGGCAGCTAATTTTGCCCACCTTACATACAGGGAACAGTCACACCCACAAACGGTGAGATGCAGAAAAAAAAGGTGCCATCAGAAGCCAACTGCCCTTGATCATAAAAAATGTATGGCTTCTGCTAGAATTCTCACCAATGCCTTTTATACCCCTGCATTTTTAATGCTTACGTTGGTTTATATTCAGTATCATGGATACTAATCCTACCCCACAAGACAATGTGAGACCTTTCTTTTCAGTATGCCACACGGTGTAACATACATTCTCATGGCAAAACGGACCATAAATAAGCACCAACTATTACACTAAAGCCTCTGTCACACATGAACAGCAAATCCACAGTCCAAGGAATACTACGACAGACACACGAATTGCACTGATGGAAATGAAAACACCATGCCTTGAGTAGACCAAATTCTGCACTGCATGAGAAACATGCCCTACCTGTAGCCTGCAGCTGAAACAAGTATGCTACATATGCAATCACAATACCACACTCAACACCACAGACTGCATTTGCTGCTATCCAACCACTTACTAGCACTAACTCTTCTGTCAATCCATCTGCTCTGCACACTACAGGAAATGTATGTATTCTCAAAGTGAGCCAAACTCTTGCATGACATTACAGTTACACCTGTGAGGTGTAGCACACATCAGGCAAGACTCTGTCATCTATGTGACTGTGCATACACATCAGTCACCTTAAACGTGTAAACAAATTCATTTCCTACTGCTATCAACAGCAATTCCACAGTCATCAGTGCTAATTATCGACCTGTACACACAGCCATATTCATAAAAGATCAAACATGTATCTAATGACCAACACAAGACAAAACAACGAAAGTACAATGCCGGCACTGATATATAAACGAGTTAACCTCCCACACTTTCATCAACACTCAGTGTACTGCCCTAGTCTCCTTCAATAATTTCTGGCAGAAAATAGCTAAACACAACATACATCAGTAAACATTGCACTTGAGTACCACTTGCATCCCTCTAGACACAACAGCACTTCAGTGGTCCACAAACGGTGTAGGGATTCACACTAGCACTTGCACAACAGCTTACCCAATTCGAGAATGTTTTTCACTAGCTTCCAAGCACTGTATACAATCCCTGAGGGAACACAGCCTATCTGGTGTGCATTGTCCCTCACAACCATCAGCCAAACTCTTACACAACTGCAGACCGAGTTTACAGACAAACACACCTTCAAACATTGTTTACATAAGACTCACACTCCCTTAGGAGTTACTAAAAATTGCCACAGAGGTGGTATTTCACATCTCTATGGCGGGGTATTGGTAAAAGTTTTCAACTAGCAATAATCGCACCTCAGTTACACTTCACTGGTTACGATATTGCCACTGCGCAAAGGTAAACAACCTTGCACCTAGAGCTACTATTTATACCTGACGCCTGACGCAACCACCTATGGGTACTCATATCACTTCTCATCTATCAGTATCTCCCAACACTGCACAAGTCGCCTGCTGCACACAAATACAGAAATACACACGCAGACATATGAAACACACAGTCCCCAGACGCTAACTGTTTGTTTTTCGCTCCTTCTGTATAATCCTTCCTTGCCTAGCTACCTTCCGCCATCTTGGCGCTGTAAACTGCACGGTAGTTCTCCCGCTGGCCGACAGGGGCGCTTCTGCGCGCTCGCTTCTCTTAGCCCCACACTGACAAAAGTGGTACTACCTCATCTAGTAAACACAGCTACCCCCACTACAATTTCTGCTTCCATTTTCTTACTTTACGACTGCTGGCTAATATTGGATACCAGGCTGACTAATATTGGATACCAAGCAAACTGACAACTTAATAAACTTCACATTCCTAAGCAATAGGGTGTGTCGTGTATTTCGCTCTTATGTGAAATTTTTCCCATTTCTTGCCGAAAGACTGATGACTGTTCACAGATGAAAACTTGGTCTTTGGGATCAGACACCTTGCAACCACAATGAAATGCCATTTACAAATTCGCTTAAGTCATTGAAATGTGTCGCCTCGCTAGTTAAGCACCCTCTTCAGTCAGTGCAATGCTTCATAATTATGGGAACATATAATGTAGCATTAAACATACAAGCTTCTTCCATATGGTGCCAAATACACCCGCAGAAAAATTAAGTCTTGGGCTCATCTACCGTTGATTGTTCTTTCCAAAAAAAAAAAAAAAAAAAAATCATAAAGAACTATCCGGCTCCCTACCCTGCCTCTTGTCTCATTGACCCAATCTTGCATATTGCATGACAAAAATGAAAATATGTGATTGTGTGCTAAAAAGGAATCTTCAGTGCCAACCACCTATAACAGATACAAACAATACGAGACATTTTTCTATGGCACCCACCTTGTAATATAGTGGGCAGCTAATTTTGCCCACCTTACATACAGGGAACAGTCACACCCACAAACGGTGAGATGCAGAAAAAAAAGGTGCCATCAGAAGCCAACTGCCCTTGATCATAAAAAATGTATGGCTTCTGCTAGAATTCTCACCAATGCCTTTTACACCCCTGCATTTTTTAATGCTTACATTGGTTTATATTCAGTATCATGGATACTAATCCTACCCCACAAGACAATGTGAGACCTTTCTTTTCAGTATGCCACACGGTGTAACATACATTCTCATGGCAAAACGGACCATAAATAAGCACCAACTATTACACTAAAGCCTCTGTCACACATGAACAGCAAATCCACAGTCCAAGGAATACTACGACAGACACACGAATTGCACTGATGGAAATGAAAACACCATGCCTTGAGTAGACCAAATTCTGCACTGCATGAGAAACATGCCCTACCTGTAGCCTGCAGCTGAAACAAGTATGCTACATATGCAATCACAATACCACACTCAACACCACAGACTGCATTTGCTGCTATCCAACCACTTACTAGCACTAACTCTTCTGTCAATCCATCTGCTCTGCACACTACAGGAAATGTATGTATTCTCAAAGTGAGCCAAACTCTTGCATGACATTACAGTTACACCTGTGAGGTGTAGCACACATCAGGCAAGACTCTGTCATCTATGTGACTGTGCATACACATCAGTCACCTTAAACGTGTAAACAAATTCATTTCCTACTGCTATCAACAGCAATTCCACAGTCATCAGTGCTAATTATCGACCTGTACACACAGCCATATTCATAAAAGATCAAACATGTATCTAATGACCAACACAAGACAAAACAACGAAAGTACAATGCCGGCACTGATATATAAACGAGTTAACCTCCCACACTTTCATCAACACTCAGTGTACTGCCCTAGTCTCCTTCAATAATTTCTGGCAGAAAATAGCTAAACACAACATACATCAGTAAACATTGCACTTGAGTACCACTTGCATCCCTCTAGACACAACAGCACTTCAGTGGTCCACAAACGGTGTAGGGATTCACACTAGCACTTGCACAACAGCTTACCCAATTCGAGAATGTTTTTCACTAGCTTCCAAACACTGTATACAATCCCTGAGGGAACACAGCCTATCTGGTTTGCATTGTCCCTCACAACTATCAGCCAAACTCTTACACAACTGCAGACCGAGTTTACAGACAAACACACCTTCAAACATTGTTTACATTAGACTCACACTCCCTTAGGAGTTACTAAAAATTGCCACAGAGGTGGTATTTCACATCTCTATGGCGGGGTATTGGTAAAAGTTTTCAACTAGCAATAATCGCACCTCAGTTACACTTCACTGGTTACGATATTGCCACTGCGCAAAGGTAAACAACCTTGCACCTAGAGCTACTATTTATACCTGACGCCTGACGCAACCACCTATGGGTACTCATATCACTTCTCATCTATCAGTATCTCCCAACACTGCACAAGTCGCCTGCTGCACACAAATACAGAAATACACACGCAGACATATGAAACACACAGTCCCCAGACGCTAACTGTTTGTTTTTCGCTCCTTCTGTATAATCCTTCCTTGCCTAGCTACCTTCCGCCATCTTGGCGCTGTAAACTGCACAGTAGTTCTCCCACTGGCCGACAGGGGCACTTCTGCGCGCTCGCTTCTCTTAGCCCCACACTGACAAAAGTGGTACTACCTCATCTAGTAAACACAGCTACCCCCACTACAATTTCTGCTTCCATTTTCTTACTTTACGACTGCTGGCTAATATTGGATACCAAGCTGGCTAATATTGGATACCAAGCAAACTGACAACTTAATAAACTTCACATTCCTAAGCAATAGGGTGTGTCGTGTATTTCGCTCTTATGTGAAATTTTTCCCGTTTCTTGCCGAAAGACTGATGACTGTTCACAGATGAAAACTTGGTCTTAGGGATCAGACACCTTGCAACCACAATGAAATGCCATTTACAAATTCGCATAAGTCATTGAAATGTGTCGTCTCGCTAGTTAAGCACCCTCTTCAGTCAGTGCAATGCTACATAATTATGGCAACATATAATGTAGCATTAAACATACAAGCTTCTTCCATATGGTGCCAAATACACCCGCAGAAAAATTAAGTCTTGGGCTCATCTACCGTTGATTGTTCTTTACAAAAAAAAAAAAAAAAAATCATAAAGAACTATCCGGCTCCCTACCCTGCCTCTTGTCTCATTGACCCAATCTTGCATATTGCATGACAAAAATGAAAATATGTGATTGTGTGCTAAAAAGGAATCTTCAGTGCCAACCACCTATAACAGATACAAACAATACGAGACATTTTTCTATGGCACCCACCTTGTAATATAGTGGGCAGCTAATTTTGCCCACCTTACATACAGGGAACAGTCACACCCACAAACGGTGAGATGCAGAAAAAAAAGGTGCCATCAGAAGCCAACTGCCCTTGATCATAAAAAATGTATGGCTTCTGCTAGAATTCTCACCAATGCCTTTTATACCCCTGCATTTTTAATGCTTACGTTGGTTTATATTCAGTATCATGGATACTAATCCTACCCCACAAGACAATGTGAGACCTTTCTTTTCAGTATGCCACACGGTGTAACATACATTCTCATGGCAAAACGGACCATAAATAAGCACCAACTATTACACTAAAGCCTCTGTCACACATGAACAGCAAATCCACAGTCCAAGGAATACTACGACAGACACACGAATTGCACTGATGGAAATGAAAACACCATGCCTTGAGTAGACCAAATTCTGCACTGCATGAGAAACATGCCCTACCTGTAGCCTGCAGCTGAAACAAGTATGCTACATATGCAATCACAATACCACACTCAACACCACAGACTGCATTTGCTGCTATCCAACCACTTACTAGCACTAACTCTTCTGTCAATCCATCTGCTCTGCACACTACAGGAAATGTATGTATTCTCAAAGTGAGCCAAACTCTTGCATGACATTACAGTTACACCTGTGAGGTGTAGCACACATCAGGCAAGACTCTGTCATCTATGTGACTGTGCATACACATCAGTCACCTTAAACGTGTAAACAAATTCATTTCCTACTGCTATCAACAGCAATTCCACAGTCATCAGTGCTAATTATCGACCTGTACACACAGCCATATTCATAAAAGATCAAACATGTATCTAATGACCAACACAAGACAAAACAACGAAAGTACAATGCCGGCACTGATATATAAACGAGTTAACCTCCCACACTTTCATCAACACTCAGTGTACTGCCCTAGTCTCCTTCAATAATTTCTGGCAGAAAATAGCTAAACACAACATACATCAGTAAACATTGCACTTGAGTACCACTTGCATCCCTCTAGACACAACAGCTCTTCAGTGGTCCACAAACGGTGTAGGGATTCACACTAGCAATTGCACAACAGCTTACCCAATTCGAGAATGTTTTTCACTAGCTTCCAAACACTGTATACAATCCCTGAGGGAACACAGCCTATCTGGTGTGCATTATCCCTCACAACCATCAGCCAAACTCTTACACAACTGCAGACCGAGTTTACAGACAAACACACCTTCAAACATTGTTTACATTAGACTCACACTCCCTTCGGAATTACTAAAAATTGCCACAGAGGTGGTATTTCACATCTCTATGGCGGGGTATTGGTAAAAGTTTTCAACTAGCAATAATCGCACCTCAGTTACACTTCACTGGTTACGATATTGCCACTGCGCAAAGGTAAACAACCTTGCACCTAGAGCTGCTATTTATACCTGACGCCTGACGCAACCACCTATGGGTACTCATATCACTTCTCATCTATCAGTATCTCCCAACACTGCACAAGTCGCCTGCTGCACACAAATACAGAAATACACACGCAGACATATGAAACACACAGTCCCCAGACGCTAACTGTTTGTTTTTCGCTCCTTCTGTATAATCCTTCCTTGCCTAGCTACCTTCCGCCATCTTGGCGCTGTAAACTGCACAGTAGTTCTCCCACTGGCCGACAGGGGCGCTTCTGCGCGCTCGCTTCTCTTAGCCCCACACTGACAAAAGTGGTACTACCTCATCTAGTAAACACAGCTACCCCCACTACAATTTCTGCTTCCTTTTTCTTACTTTACGACTGCTGGCTAATATTGGATACCAAGCTGGCTAATATTGGATACCAAGCAAACTGACAACTTAATAAACTTCACATTCCTAAGCAATAGGGTGTGTCGTGTATTTCGCTCTTATGTGAAATTTTTCCCGTTTCTTGCCGAAAGACTGATGACTGTTCACAGATGAAAACTTGGTTTTAGGGATCAGACACCTTGCAACCACAATGAAATGCCATTTACAAATTCGCTTAAGTCATTGAAATGTGTCGTCTCGCTTGTTAAGCACCCTCTTCAGTCAGTGCAATGCTTCATAATTATGGGAACATATAATGTAGCATTAAACATACAAGCTTCTTCCATATGGTGCCAAATACACCCGCAGAAAAATTAAGTCTTGGGCTCATCTACCGTTGATTGTTCTTTCCAAAAAAAAAAAAAAAAAATCATAAAGAACTATCCGGCTCCCTACCCTGCCTCTTGTCTCATTGACCCAATCTTGCATATTGCATGACAAAAATGAAAATATGTGATTGTGTGCTAAAAAGGAATCTTCAGTGCCAACCACCTATAACAGATACAAACAATACGAGACATTTTTCTATGGCACCCACCTTGTAATATAGTGGGCAGCTAATTTTGCCCACCTTACATACAGGGAACAGTCACACCCACAAACGGTGAGATGCAGAAAAAAAAGGTGCCATCAGAAGCCAACTGCCCTTGATCATAAAAAATGTATGGCTTCTGCTAGAATTCTCACCAATGCCTTTTATACCCCTGCATTTTTTAATGCTTACATTGGTTTATATTCAGTATCATGGATACTAATCCTACCCCACAAGACAATGTGAGACCTTTCTTTTCAGTATGCCACACGGTGTAACATACATTCTCATGGCAAAACGGACCATAAATAAGCACCAACTATTACACTGAAGCCTCTGTCACACATGAACAGCAAATCCACAGTCCAAGGAATACTACGACAGACACACGAATTGCACTGATGGAAATGAAAACACCATGCCTTGAGTAGACCAAATTCTGCACTGCATGAGAAACATGCCCTACCTGTAGCCTGCAGCTGAAACAAGTATGCTACATATGCAATCACAATACCACACTCAACACCACAGACTGCATTTGCTGCTATCCAACCACTTACTAGCACTAACTCTTCTGTCAATCCATCTGCTCTGCACACTACAGGAAATGTATGTATTCTCAAAGTGAGCCAAACTCTTGCATGACATTACAGTTACACCTGTGAGGTGTAGCACACATCAGGCAAGACTCTGTCATCTATGTGACTGTGCATACACATCAGTCACCTTAAACGTGTAAACAAATTCATTTCCTACTGCTATCAACAGCAATTCCACAGTCATCAGTGCTAATTATCGACCTGTACACACAGCCATATTCATAAAAGATCAAACATGTATCTAATGACCAACACAAGACAAAACAACGAAAGTACAATGCCGGCACTGATATATAAACGAGTTAACCTCCCACACTTTCATCAACACTCAGTGTACTGCCCTAGTCTCCTTCAATAATTTCTGGCAGAAAATAGCTAAACACAACATACATCAGTAAACATTGCACTTGAGTACCACTTGCATCCCTCTAGACACAACAGCTCTTCAGTGGTCCACAAACGGTGTAGGGATTCACACTAGCACTTGCACAACAGCTTACCCAATTCGAGAATGTTTTTCACTAGCTTCCAAACACTGTATACAATCCCTGAGGGAACACAGCCTATCTGGTGTGCATTATCCCTCACAACCATCAGCCAAACTCTTACACAACTGCAGACCGAGTTTACAGACAAACACACCTTCAAACATTGTTTACATTAGACTCACACTCCCTTCGGAGTTACTAAAAATTGCCACAGAGGTGGTATTTCACATCTCTATGGCGGGGTATTGGTAAAAGTTTTCAACTAGCAATAATCGCACCTCAGTTACACTTCACTGGTTACGATATTGCCACTGCGCAAAGGTAAACAACCTTGCACCTAGAGCTGCTATTTATACCTGACGCCTGACGCAACCACCTATGGGTACTCATATCACTTCTCATCTATCAGTATCTCCCAACACTGCACAAGTCGCCTGCTGCACACAAATACAGAAATACACACGCAGACATATGAAACACACAGTCCCCAGACGCTAACTGTTTGTTTTTCGCTCCTTCTGTATAATCCTTCCTTGCCTAGCTACCTTCCGCCATCTTGGCGCTGTAAACTGCACAGTAGTTCTCCCACTGGCCGACAGGGGCGCTTCTGCGCGCTCGCTTCTCTTAGCCCCACACTGACAAATGTGGTACTACCTCATCTAGTAAACACAGCTACCCCCACTACAATTTCTGCTTCCTTTTTCTTACTTTACGACTGCTGGCTAATATTGGATACCAAGCTGGCTAATATTGGATACCAAGCAAACTGACAACTTAATAAACTTCACATTCCTAAGCAATAGGGTGTGTCGTGTATTTCGCTCTTATGTGAAATTTTTCCCGTTTCTTGCCGAAAGACTGATGACTGTTCACAGATGAAAACTTGGTTTTAGGGATCAGACACCTTGCAACCACAATGAAATGCCATTTACAAATTCGCTTAAGTCATTGAAATGTGTCGTCTCGCTTGTTAAGCACCCTCTTCAGTCAGTGCAATGCTTCATAATTGTGGGAACATATAATGTAGCAATAAACATACAAGCTTCTTCCATATGGTGCCAAATACACCCGCAGAAAAATTAAGTCTTGGGCTCATCTACCGTTGATTGTTCTTTCCAAAAAAAAAAAAAAAAAAATCATAAAGAACTATCCGGCTCCCTACCCTGCCTCTTGTCTCATTGACCCAATCTTGCATATTGCATGACAAAAATGAAAATATGTGATTGTGTGCTAAAAAGGAATCTTCAGTGCCAACCACCTATAACAGATACAAACAATACGAGACATTTTTCTATGGCACCCACCTTGTAATATAGTGGGCAGCTAATTTTGCCCACCTTACATACAGGGAACAGTCACACCCACAAACGGTGAGATGCAGAAAAAAAAGGTGCCATCAGAAGCCAACTGCCCTTGATCATAAAAAATGTATGGCTTCTGCTAGAATTCTCACCAATGCCTTTTATACCCCTGCATTTTTTAATGCTTACATTGGTTTATATTCAGTATCATGGATACTAATCCTACCCCACAAGACAATGTGAGACCTTTCTTTTCAGTATGCCACACGGTGTAACATACATTCTCATGGCAAAACGGACCATAAATAAGCACCAACTATTACACTGAAGCCTCTGTCACACATGAACAGCAAATCCACAGTCCAAGGAATACTACGACAGACACACGAATTGCACTGATGGAAATGAAAACACCATGCCTTGAGTAGACCAAATTCTGCACTGCATGAGAAACATGCCCTACCTGTAGCCTGCAGCTGAAACAAGTATGCTACATATGCAATCACAATACCACACTCAACACCACAGACTGCATTTGCTGCTATCCAACCACTTACTAGCACTAACTCTTCTGTCAATCCATCTGCTCTGCACACTACAGGAAATGTATGTATTCTCAAAGTGAGCCAAACTCTTGCATGACATTACAGTTACACCTGTGAGGTGTAGCACACATCAGGCAAGACTCTGTCATCTATGTGACTGTGCATACACATCAGTCACCTTAAACGTGTAAACAAATTCATTTCCTACTGCTATCAACAGCAATTCCACAGTCATCAGTGCTAATTATCGACCTGTACACACAGCCATATTCATAAAAGATCAAACATGTATCTAATGACCAACACAAGACAAAACAACGAAAGTACAATGCCGGCACTGATATATAAACGAGTTAACCTCCCACACTTTCATCAACACTCAGTGTACTGCCCTAGTCTCCTTCAATAATTTCTGGCAGAAAATAGCTAAACACAACATACATCAGTAAACATTGCACTTGAGTACCACTTGCATCCCTCTAGACACAACAGCTCTTCAGTGGTCCACAAACGGTGTAGGGATTCACACTAGCACTTGCACAACAGCTTACCCAATTCGAGAATGTTTTTCACTAGCTTCCAAACACTGTATACAATCCCTGAGGGAACACAGCCTATCTGGTGTGCATTATCCCTCACAACCATCAGCCAAACTCTTACACAACTGCAGACCGAGTTTACAGACAAACACACCTTCAAACATTGTTTACATTAGACTCACACTCCCTTCGGAGTTACTAAAAATTGCCACAGAGGTGGTATTTCACATCTCTATGGCGGGGTATTGGTAAAAGTTTTCAACTAGCAATAATCGCACCTCAGTTACACTTCACTGGTTACGATATTGCCACTGCGCAAAGGTAAACAACCTTGCACCTAGAGCTACTATTTATACCTGACGCCTGACGCAACCACCTATGGGTACTCATATCACTTCTCATCTATCAGTATCTCCCAACACTGCACAAGTCGCCTGCTGCACACAAATACAGAAATACACACGCAGACATATGAAACACACAGTCCCCAGACGCTAACTGTTTGTTTTTCGCTCCTTCTGTATAATCCTTCCTTGCCTAGCTACCTTCCGCCATCTTGGCGCTGTAAACTGCACAGTAGTTCTCCCGCTGGCCGACAGGGGCGCTTCTGCGCGCTCGCTTCTCTTAGCCCCACACTGACAAAAGTGGTACTACCTCATCTAGTAAACACAGCTACCCCCACTACAATTTCTGCTTCCATTTTCTTACTTTACGACTGCTGGCTAATATTGGATACCAAGCTGGCTAATATTGGATACCAAGCAAACTGACAACTTAATAAACTTCACATTCCTAAGCAATAGGGTGTGTCGTGTATTTCGCTCTTATGTGAAATTTTTCCCGTTTCTTGCCGAAAGACTGATGACTGTTCACAGATGAAAACTTGGTCTTAGGGATCAGACACCTTGCAACCACAATGAAATGCCATTTACAAATTCGCTTAAGTCATTGAAATGTGTCGTCTCGCTAGTTAAGCACCCTCTTCAGTCAGTGCAATGCTTCATAATTATGGCAACATATAATGTAGCATTAAACATACAAGCTTCTTCCATATGGTGCCAAATACACCCGCAGAAAAATTAAGTCTTGGGCTCATCTACCGTTGATTGTTCTTTCCAAAAAAAAAAAAAAAAAAATCATAAAGAACTATCCGGCTCCCTACCCTGCCTCTTGTCTCATTGACCCAATCTTGCATATTTCATGACAAAAATGAAAATATGTGATTGTGTGGTAAAAAGGAATCTTCAGTGCCAACCACCTATAACAGATACAAACAATACGAGACATTTTTCTATGGCACCCACCTTGTAATATAGTGGGCAGCTAATTTTGCCCACCTTACATACAGGGAACAGTCACACCCACAAACGGTGAGATGCAGAAAAAAAAGGTGCCATCAGAAGCCAACTGCCCTTGATCATAAAAAATGTATGGCTTCTGCTAGAATTCTCACCAATGCCTTTTATACCCCTGCATTTTTTAATGCTTACATTGGTTTATATTCAGTATCATGGATACTAATCCTACCCCACAAGACAATGTGAGACCTTTCTTTTCAGTATGCCACACGGTGTAACATACATTCTCATGGCAAAACGGACCATAAATAAGCACCAACTATTACACTGAAGCCTCTGTCACACATGAACAGCAAATCCACAGTCCAAGGAATACTACGACAGACACACGAATTGCACTGATGGAAATGAAAACACCATGCCTTGAGTAGACCAAATTCTGCACTGCATGAGAAACATGCCCTACCTGTAGCCTGCAGCTGAAACAAGTATGCTACATATGCAATCACAATACCACACTCAACACCACAGACTGCATTTGCTGCTATCCAACCACTTACTAGCACTAACTCTTCTGTCAATCCATCTGCTCTGCACACTACAGGAAATGTATGTATTCTCAAAGTGAGCCAAACTCTTGCATGACATTACAGTTACACCTGTGAGGTGTAGCACACATCAGGCAAGACTCTGTCATCTATGTGACTGTGCATACACATCAGTCACCTTAAACGTGTAAACAAATTCATTTCCTACTGCTATCAACAGCAATTCCACAGTCATCAGTGCTAATTATCGACCTGTACACACAGCCATATTCATAAAAGATCAAACATGTATCTAATGACCAACACAAGACAAAACAACGAAAGTACAATGCCGGCACTGATATATAAACGAGTTAACCTCCCACACTTTCATCAACACTCAGTGTACTGCCCTAGTCTCCTTCAATAATTTCTGGCAGAAAATAGCTAAACACAACATACATCAGTAAACATTGCACTTGAGTACCACTTGCATCCCTCTAGACACAACAGCTCTTCAGTGGTCCACAAACGGTGTAGGGATTCACACTAGCACTTGCACAACAGCTTACCCAATTCGAGAATGTTTTTCACTAGCTTCCAAACACTGTATACAATCCCTGAGGGAACACAGCCTATCTGGTGTGCATTATCCCTCACAACCATCAGCCAAACTCTTACACAACTGCAGACCGAGTTTACAGACAAACACACCTTCAAACATTGTTTACATTAGACTCACACTCCCTTCGGAGTTACTAAAAATTGCCACAGAGGTGGTATTTCACATCTCTATGGCGGGGTATTGGTAAAAGTTTTCAACTAGCAATAATCGCACCTCAGTTACACTTCACTGGTTACGATATTGCCACTGCGCAAAGGTAAACAACCTTGCACCTAGAGCTACTATTTATACCTGACGCCTGACGCAACCACCTATGGGTACTCATATCACTTCTCATCTATCAGTATCTCCCAACACTGCACAAGTCGCCTGCTGCACACAAATACAGAAATACACACGCAGACATATGAAACACACAGTCCCCAGACGCTAACTGTTTGTTTTTCGCTCCTTCTGTATAATCCTTCCTTGCCTAGCTACCTTCCGCCATCTTGGCGCTGTAAACTGCACAGTAGTTCTCCCACTGGCCGACAGGGGCGCTTCTGCGCGCTCGCTTCTCTTAGCCCCACACTGACAAAAGTGGTACTACCTCATCTAGTAAACACAGCTACCCCCACTACAATTTCTGCTTCCTTTTTCTTACTTTACGACTGCTGGCTAATATTGGATACCAAGCTGGCTAATATTGGATACCAAGCAAACTGACAACTTAATAAACTACACATTCCTCAGCAATAGGGTGTGTCGTGTATTTCGCTCTTATGTGAAATTTTTCCCGTTTCTTGCCGAAAGACTGATGACTGTTCACAGATGAAAACTTGGTTTTAGGGATCAGACACCTTGCAACCACAATGAAATGCCATTTACAAATTCGCTTAAGTCATTGAAATGCGTCGTCTCGCTTGTTAAGCACCCTCTTCAGTCAGTGCAATGCTTCATAATTATGGGAACATATAATGTAGCATTAAACATACAAGCTTCTTCCATATGGTGCCAAATACACCCGCAGAAAAATTAAACCTTGGGCTCATCTACCGTTGATTGTTCTTTCCAAAAAAAAAAAAAAAAATCATAAAGAACTATCCGGCTCCCTACCCTGCCTCTTGTCTCATTGACCCAATCTTGCATATTGCATGACAAAAATGAAAATATGTGATTGTGTGCTAAAAAGGAATCTTCAGTGCCAACCACCTATAACAGATACAAACAATACGAGACATTTTTCTATGGCACCCACCTTGTAATATAGTGGGCAGCTAATTTTGCCCACCTTACATACAGGGAACAGTCACACCCACAAACGGTGAGATGCAGAAAAAAAAGGTGCCATCAGAAGCCAACTGCCCTTGATCATAAAAAATGTATGGCTTCTGCTAGAATTCTCACCAATGCCTTTTATACCCCTGCATTTTTTAATGCTTACATTGGTTTATATTCAGTATCATGGATACTAATCCTACCCCACAAGACAATGTGAGACCTTTCTTTTCAGTATGCCACACGGTGTAACATACATTCTCATGGCAAAACGGACCATAAATAAGCACCAACTATTACACTGAAGCCTCTGTCACACATGAACAGCAAATCCACAGTCCAAGGAATACTACGACAGACACACGAATTGCACTGATGGAAATGAAAACACCATGCCTTGAGTAGACCAAATTCTGCACTGCATGAGAAACATGCCCTACCTGTAGCCTGCAGCTGAAACAAGTATGCTACATATGCAATCACAATACCACACTCAACACCACAGACTGCATTTGCTGCTATCCAACCACTTACTAGCACTAACTCTTCTGTCAATCCATCTGCTCTGCACACTACAGGAAATGTATGTATTCTCAAAGTGAGCCAAACTCTTGCATGACATTACAGTTACACCTGTGAGGTGTAGCACACATCAGGCAAGACTCTGTCATCTATGTGACTGTGCATACACATCAGTCACCTTAAACGTGTAAACAAATTCATTTCCTACTGCTATCAACAGCAATTCCACAGTCATCAGTGCTAATTATCGACCTGTACACACAGCCATATTCATAAAAGATCAAACATGTATCTAATGACCAACACAAGACAAAACAACGAAAGTACAATGCCGGCACTGATATATAAACGAGTTAACCTCCCACACTTTCATCAACACTCAGTGTACTGCCCTAGTCTCCTTCAATAATTTCTGGCAGAAAATAGCTAAACACAACATACATCAGTAAACATTGCACTTGAGTACCACTTGCATCCCTCTAGACACAACAGCTCTTCAGTGGTCCACAAACGGTGTAGGGATTCACACTAGCACTTGCACAACAGCTTACCCAATTCGAGAATGTTTTTCACTAGCTTCCAAACACTGTATACAATCCCTGAGGGAACACAGCCTATCTGGTGTGCATTATCCCTCACAACCATCAGCCAAACTCTTACACAACTGCAGACCGAGTTTACAGACAAACACACCTTCAAACATTGTTTACATTAGACTCACACTCCCTTAGGAGTTACTAAAAATTGCCACAGAGGTGGTATTTCACATCTCTATGGCGGGGTATTGGTAAAAGTTTTCAACTAGCAATAATCGCACCTCAGTTACACTTCACTGGTTACGATATTGCCACTGCGCAAAGGTAAACAACCTTGCACCTAGAGCTGCTATTTATACCTGACGCCTGACGCAACCACCTATGGGTACTCATATCACTTCTCATCTATCAGTATCTCCCAACACTGCACAAGTCGCCTGCTGCACACAAATACAGAAATACACACGCAGACATATGAAACACACAGTCCCCAGACGCTAACTGTTTGTTTTTCGCTCCTTCTGTATAATCCTTCCTTGCCTAGCTACCTTCCGCCATCTTGGCGCTGTAAACTGCACAGTAGTTCTCCCACTGGCCGACAGGGGCGCTTCTGCGCGCTCGCTTCTCTTAGCCCCTAACTGACAAATGTGGTACTACCTCATCTAGTAAACACAGCTACCCCCACTACAATTTCTGCTTCCTTTTTCTTACTTTACGACTGCTGGCTAATATTGGATACCAAGCTGGCTAATATTGGATACCAAGCAAACTGACAACTTAATAAACTTCACATTCCTAAGCAATAGGGTGTGTCGTGTATTTCGCTCTTATGTGAAATTTTTCCCGTTTCTTGCCGAAAGACTGATGACTGTTCACAGATGAAAACTTGGTTTTAGGGATCAGACACCTTGCAACCACAATGAAATGCCATTTACAAATTCGCTTAAGTCATTGAAATGTGTCGTCTCGCTTGTTAAGCACCCTCTTCAGTCAGTGCAATGCTTCATAATTGTGGGAACATATAATGTAGCAATAAACATACAAGCTTCTTCCATATGGTGCCAAATACACCCGCAGAAAAATTAAGTCTTGGGCTCATCTACCGTTGATTGTTCTTTCCAAAAAAAAAAAAAAAAAAATCATAAAGAACTATCCGGCTCCCTACCCTGCCTCTTGTCTCATTGACCCAATCTTGCATATTGCATGACAAAAATGAAAATATGTGATTGTGTGCTAAAAAGGAATCTTCAGTGCCAACCACCTATAACAGATACAAACAATACGAGACATTTTTCTATGGCACCCACCTTGTAATATAGTGGGCAGCTAATTTTGCCCACCTTACATACAGGGAACAGTCACACCCACAAACGGTGAGATGCAGAAAAAAAAGGTGCCATCAGAAGCCAACTGCCCTTGATCATAAAAAATGTATGGCTTCTGCTAGAATTCTCACCAATGCCTTTTATACCCCTGCATTTTTTAATGCTTACATTGGTTTATATTCAGTATCATGGATACTAATCCTACCCCACAAGACAATGTGAGACCTTTCTTTTCAGTATGCCACACGGTGTAACATACATTCTCATGGCAAAACGGACCATAAATAAGCACCAACTATTACACTGAAGCCTCTGTCACACATGAACAGCAAATCCACAGTCCAAGGAATACTACGACAGACACACGAATTGCACTGATGGAAATGAAAACACCATGCCTTGAGTAGACCAAATTCTGCACTGCATGAGAAACATGCCCTACCTGTAGCCTGCAGCTGAAACAAGTATGCTACATATGCAATCACAATACCACACTCAACACCACAGACTGCATTTGCTGCTATCCAACCACTTACTAGCACTAACTCTTCTGTCAATCCATCTGCTCTGCACACTACAGGAAATGTATGTATTCTCAAAGTGAGCCAAACTCTTGCATGACATTACAGTTACACCTGTGAGGTGTAGCACACATCAGGCAAGACTCTGTCATCTATGTGACTGTGCATACACATCAGTCACCTTAAACGTGTAAACAAATTCATTTCCTACTGCTATCAACAGCAATTCCACAGTCATCAGTGCTAATTATCGACCTGTACACACAGCCATATTCATAAAAGATCAAACATGTATCTAATGACCAACACAAGACAAAACAACGAAAGTACAATGCCGGCACTGATATATAAACGAGTTAACCTCCCACACTTTCATCAACACTCAGTGTACTGCCCTAGTCTCCTTCAATAATTTCTGGCAGAAAATAGCTAAACACAACATACATCAGTAAACATTGCACTTGAGTACCACTTGCATCCCTCTAGACACAACAGCTCTTCAGTGGTCCACAAACGGTGTAGGGATTCACACTAGCACTTGCACAACAGCTTACCCAATTCGAGAATGTTTTTCACTAGCTTCCAAACACTGTATACAATCCCTGAGGGAACACAGCCTATCTGGTGTGCATTATCCCTCACAACCATCAGCCAAACTCTTACACAACTGCAGACCGAGTTTACAGACAAACACACCTTCAAACATTGTTTACATTAGACTCACACTCCCTTCGGAGTTACTAAAAATTGCCACAGAGGTGGTATTTCACATCTCTATGGCGGGGTATTGGTAAAAGTTTTCAACTAGCAATAATCGCACCTCAGTTACACTTCACTGGTTACGATATTGCCACTGCGCAAAGGTAAACAACCTTGCACCTAGAGCTACTATTTATACCTGACGCCTGACGCAACCACCTATGGGTACTCATATCACTTCTCATCTATCAGTATCTCCCAACACTGCACAAGTCGCCTGCTGCACACAAATACAGAAATACACACGCAGACATATGAAACACACAGTCCCCAGACGCTAACTGTTTGTTTTTCGCTCCTTCTGTATAATCCTTCCTTGCCTAGCTACCTTCCGCCATCTTGGCGCTGTAAACTGCACAGTAGTTCTCCCACTGGCCGACAGGGGCGCTTCTGCGCGCTCGCTTCTCTTAGCCCCACACTGACAAAAGTGGTACTACCTCATCTAGTAAACACAGCTACCCCCACTACAATTTCTGCTTCCTTTTTCTTACTTTACGACTGCTGGCTAATATTGGATACCAAGCTGGCTAATATTGGATACCAAGCAAACTGACAACTTAATAAACTACACATTCCTCAGCAATAGGGTGTGTCGTGTATTTCGCTCTTATGTGAAATTTTTCCCGTTTCTTGCCGAAAGACTGATGACTGTTCACAGATGAAAACTTGGTTTTAGGGATCAGACACCTTGCAACCACAATGAAATGCCATTTACAAATTCGCTTAAGTCATTGAAATGTGTCGTCTCGCTTGTTAAGCACCCTCTTCAGTCAGTGCAATGCTTCATAATTATGGGAACATATAATGTAGCATTAAACATACAAGCTTCTTCCATATGGTGCCAAATACACCCGCAGAAAAATTAAGTCTTGGGCTCATCTACCGTTGATTGTTCTTTCCAAAAAAAAAAAAAAAAAAATCATAAAGAACTATCCGGCTCCCTACCCTGCCTCTTGTCTCATTGACCCAATCTTGCATATTGCATGACAAAAATGAAAATATGTGATTGTGTGCTAAAAAGGAATCTTCAGTGCCAACCACCTATAACAGATACAAACAATACGAGACATTTTTCTATGGCACCCACCTTGTAATATAGTGGGCAGCTAATTTTGCCCACCTTACATACAGGGAACAGTCACACCCACAAACGGTGAGATGCAGAAAAAAAAGGTGCCATCAGAAGCCAACTGCCCTTGATCATAAAAAATGTATGGCTTCTGCTAGAATTCTCACCAATGCCTTTTATACCCCTGCATTTTTTAATGCTTACATTGGTTTATATTCAGTATCATGGATACTAATCCTACCCCACAAGACAATGTGAGACCTTTCTTTTCAGTATGCCACACGGTGTAACATACATTCTCATGGCAAAACGGACCATAAATAAGCACCAACTATTACACTGAAGCCTCTGTCACACATGAACAGCAAATCCACAGTCCAAGGAATACTACGACAGACACACGAATTGCACTGATGGAAATGAAAACACCATGCCTTGAGTAGACCAAATTCTGCACTGCATGAGAAACATGCCCTACCTGTAGCCTGCAGCTGAAACAAGTATGCTACATATGCAATCACAATACCACACTCAACACCACAGACTGCATTTGCTGCTATCCAACCACTTACTAGCACTAACTCTTCTGTCAATCCATCTGCTCTGCACACTACAGGAAATGTATGTATTCTCAAAGTGAGCCAAACTCTTGCATGACATTACAGTTACACCTGTGAGGTGTAGCACACATCAGGCAAGACTCTGTCATCTATGTGACTGTGCATACACATCAGTCACCTTAAACGTGTAAACAAATTCATTTCCTACTGCTATCAACAGCAATTCCACAGTCATCAGTGCTAATTATCGACCTGTACACACAGCCATATTCATAAAAGATCAAACATGTATCTAATGACCAACACAAGACAAAACAACGAAAGTACAATGCCGGCACTGATATATAAACGAGTTAACCTCCCACACTTTCATCAACACTC
The DNA here is from genome assembly GCF_021461395.2 of Schistocerca americana. Classification (NCBI taxonomy): domain Eukaryota; kingdom Metazoa; phylum Arthropoda; class Insecta; order Orthoptera; family Acrididae; genus Schistocerca; species Schistocerca americana. Next base: position 119,015,576 of record NC_060127.1, read on the forward strand.
AGTGTACTGCCCTAGTCTCCTTCAATAATTTCTGGCAGAAAATAGCTAAACACAACATACATCAGTAAACATTGCACTTGAGTACCACTTGCATCCCTCTAGACACAACAGCTCTTCAGTGGTCCACAAACGGTGTAGGGATTCACACTAGCACTTGCACAACAGCTTACCCAATTCGAGAATGTTTTTCACTAGCTTCCAAACACTGTATACAATCCCTGAGGGAACACAGCCTATCTGGTGTGCATTATCCCTCACAACCATCAGCCAAACTCTTACACAACTGCAGACCGAGTTTACAGACAAACACACCTTCAAACATTGTTTACATTAGACTCACACTCCCTTCGGAGTTACTAAAAATTGCCACAGAGGTGGTATTTCACATCTCTATGGCGGGGTATTGGTAAAAGTTTTCAACTAGCAATAATCGCACCTCAGTTACACTTCACTGGTTACGATATTGCCACTGCGCAAAGGTAAACAACCTTGCACCTAGAGCTACTATTTATACCTGACGCCTGACGCAACCACCTATGGGTACTCATATCACTTCTCATCTATCAGTATCTCCCAACACTGCACAAGTCGCCTGCTGCACACAAATACAGAAATACACACGCAGACATATGAAACACACAGTCCCCAGACGCTAACTGTTTGTTTTTCGCTCCTTCTGTATAATCCTTCCTTGCCTAGCTACCTTCCGCCATCTTGGCGCTGTAAACTGCACAGTAGTTCTCCCGCTGGCCGACAGGGGCGCTTCTGCGCGCTCGCTTCTCTTAGCCCCACACTGACAAAAGTGGTACTACCTCATCTAGTAAACACAGCTACCCCCACTACAATTTCTGCTTCCATTTTCTTACTTTACGACTGCTGGCTAATATTGGATACCAAGCTGGCTAATATTGGATACCAAGCAAACTGACAACTTAATAAACTTCACATTCCTAAGCAATAGGGTGTGTCGTGTATTTCGCTCTTATGTGAAATTTTTCCCGTTTCTTGCCGAAAGACTGATGACTGTTCACAGATGAAAACTTGGTCTTAGGGATCAGACACCTTGCAACCACAATGAAATGCCATTTACAAATTCGCTTAAGTCATTGAAATGTGTCGTCTCGCTAGTTAAGCACCCTCTTCAGTCAGTGCAATGCTTCATAATTATGGCAACATATAATGTAGCATTAAACATACAAGCTTCTTCCATATGGTGCCAAATACACCCGCAGAAAAATTAAGTCTTGGGCTCATCTACCGTTGATTGTTCTTTCCAAAAAAAAAAAAAAAAAATCATAAAGAACTATCCGGCTCCCTACCCTGCCTCTTGTCTCATTGACCCAATCTTGCATATTTCATGACAAAAATGAAAATATGTGATTGTGTGCTAAAAAGGAATCTTCAGTGCCAACCACCTATAACAGATACAAACAATACGAGACATTTTTCTATGGCACCCACCTTGTAATATAGTGGGCAGCTAATTTTGCCCACCTTACATACAGGGAACAGTCACACCCACAAACGGTGAGATGCAGAAAAAAAAGGTGCCATCAGAAGCCAACTGCCCTTGATCATAAAAAATGTATGGCTTCTGCTAGAATTCTCACCAATGCCTTTTATACCCCTGCATTTTTTAATGCTTACATTGGTTTATATTCAGTATCATGGATACTAATCCTACCCCACAAGACAATGTGAGACCTTTCTTTTCAGTATGCCACACGGTGTAACATACATTCTCATGGCAAAACGGACCATAAATAAGCACCAACTATTACACTGAAGCCTCTGTCACACATGAACAGCAAATCCACAGTCCAAGGAATACTACGACAGACACACGAATTGCACTGATGGAAATGAAAACACCATGCCTTGAGTAGACCAAATTCTGCACTGCATGAGAAACATGCCCTACCTGTAGCCTGCAGCTGAAACAAGTATGCTACATATGCAATCACAATACCACACTCAACACCACAGACTGCATTTGCTGCTATCCAACCACTTACTAGCACTAACTCTTCTGTCAATCCATCTGCTCTGCACACTACAGGAAATGTATGTATTCTCAAAGTGAGCCAAACTCTTGCATGACATTACAGTTACACCTGTGAGGTGTAGCACACATCAGGCAAGACTCTGTCATCTATGTGACTGTGCATACACATCAGTCACCTTAAACGTGTAAACAAATTCATTTCCTACTGCTATCAACAGCAATTCCACAGTCATCAGTGCTAATTATCGACCTGTACACACAGCCATATTCATAAAAGATCAAACATGTATCTAATGACCAACACAAGACAAAACAACGAAAGTACAATGCCGGCACTGATATATAAACGAGTTAACCTCCCACACTTTCATCAACACTCAGTGTACTGCCCTAGTCTCCTTCAATAATTTCTGGCAGAAAATAGCTAAACACAACATACATCAGTAAACATTGCACTTGAGTACCACTTGCATCCCTCTAGACACAACAGCTCTTCAGTGGTCCACAAACGGTGTAGGGATTCACACTAGCACTTGCACAACAGCTTACCCAATTCGAGAATGTTTTTCACTAGCTTCCAAACACTGTATACAATCCCTGAGGGAACACAGCCTATCTGGTGTGCATTATCCCTCACAACCATCAGCCAAACTCTTACACAACTGCAGACCGAGTTTACAGACAAACACACCTTCAAACATTGTTTACATTAGACTCACACTCCCTTCGGAGTTACTAAAAATTGCCACAGAGGTGGTATTTCACATCTCTATGGCGGGGTATTGGTAAAAGTTTTCAACTAGCAATAATCGCACCTCAGTTACACTTCACTGGTTACGATATTGCCACTGCGCAAAGGTAAACAACCTTGCACCTAGAGCTACTATTTATACCTGACGCCTGACGCAACCACCTATGGGTACTCATATCACTTCTCATCTATCAGTATCTCCCAACACTGCACAAGTCGCCTGCTGCACACAAATACAGAAATACACACGCAGACATATGAAACACACAGTCCCCAGACGCTAACTGTTTGTTTTTCGCTCCTTCTGTATAATCCTTCCTTGCCTAGCTACCTTCCGCCATCTTGGCGCTGTAAACTGCACAGTAGTTCTCCCACTGGCCGACAGGGGCGCTTCTGCGCGCTCGCTTCTCTTAGCCCCACACTGACAAAAGTGGTACTACCTCATCTAGTAAACACAGCTACCCCCACTACAATTTCTGCTTCCTTTTTCTTACTTTACGACTGCTGGCTAATATTGGATACCAAGCTGGCTAATATTGGATACCAAGCAAACTGACAACTTAATAAACTTCACATTCCTAAGCAATAGGGTGTGTCGTGTATTTCGCTCTTATGTGAAATTTTTCCCGTTTCTTGCCGAAAGACTGATGACTGTTCACAGATGAAAACTTGGTTTTAGGGATCAGACACCTTGCAACCACAATGAAATGCCATTTACAAATTCGCTTAAGTCATTGAAATGTGTCGTCTCGCTAGTTAAGCACCCTCTTCAGTCAGTGCAATGCTTCATAATTATGGGAACATATAATGTAGCATTAAACATACAAGCTTCTTCCATATGGTGCCAAATACACCCGCAGAAAAATTAAGTCTTGGGCTCATCTACCGTTGATTGTTCTTTCCAAAAAAAAATCATAAAGAACTATCCGGCTCCCTACCCTGCCTCTTGTCTCATTGACCCAATCTTGCATATTGCATGACAAAAATGAAAATATGTGATTGTGTGCTAAAAAGGAATCTTCAGTGCCAACCACCTATAACAGATACAAACAATACGAGACATTTTTCTATGGCACCCACCTTGTAATATAGTGGGCAGCTAATTTTGCCCACCTTACATACAGGGAACAGTCACACCCACAAACGGTGAGATGCAGAAAAAAAAGGTGCCATCAGAAGCCAACTGCCCTTGATCATAAAAAATGTATGGCTTCTGCTAGAATTCTCACCAATGCCTTTTATACCCCTGCATTTTTTAATGCTTACGTTGGTTTATATTCAGTATCATGGATACTAATCCTACCCCACAAGACAATGTGAGACCTTTCTTTTCAGTATGCCACACGGTGTAACATACATTCTCATGGCAAAACGGACCATAAATAAGCACCAACTATTACACTAAAGCCTCTGTCACACATGAACAGCAAATCCACAGTCCAAGGAATACTACGACAGACACACGAATTGCACTGATGGAAATGAAAACACCATGCCTTGAGTAGACCAAATTCTGCACTGCATGAGAAACATGCCCTACCTGTAGCCTGCAGCTGAAACAAGTATGCTACATATGCAATCACAATACCACACTCAACACCACAGACTGCATTTGCTGCTATCCAACCACTTACTAGCACTAACTCTTCTGTCAATCCATCTGCTCTGCACACTACAGGAAATGTATGTAATCTCAAAGTGAGCCAAACTCTTGCATGACATTACAGTTACACCTGTGAGGTGTAGCACACATCAGGCAAGACTCTGTCATCTATGTGACTGTGCATACACATCAGTCACCTTAAACGTGTAAACAAATTCATTTCCTACTGCTATCAACAGCAATTCCACAGTCATCAGTGCTAATTATCGACCTGTACACACAGCCATATTCATAAAAGATCAAACATGTATCTAATGACCAACACAAGACAAAACAACGAAAGTACAATGCCGGCACTGATATATAAACGAGTTAACCTCCCACACTTTCATCAACACTCAGTGTACTGCCCTAGTCTCCTTCAATAATTTCTGGCAGAAAATAGCTAAACACAACATACATCAGTAAACATTGCACTTGAGTACCACTTGCATCCCTCTAGACACAACAGCACTTCAGTGGTCCACAAACGGTGTAGGGATTCACACTAGCACTTGCACAACAGCTTACCCAATTCGAGAATGTTTTTCACTAGCTTCCAAACACTGTATACAATCCCTGAGGGAACACAGCCTATCTGGTGTGCATTGTCCCTCACAACCATCAGCCAAACTCTTACACAACGGCAGACCGAGTTTACAGACAAACACACCTTCAAACATTGTTTACATTAGACTCACACTCCCTTAGGAGTTACTAAAAATTGCCACAGAGGTGGTATTTCACATCTCTATGGCGGGGTATTGGTAAAAGTTTTCAACTAGCAATAATCGCACCTCAGTTACACTTCACTGGTTACGATATTGCCACTGCGCAAAGGTAAACAACATTGCACCTAGAGCTACTATTTATACCTGACGCCTGACGCAACCACCTATGGGTACTCGTATCACTTCTCATCTATCAGTATCTCCCAACACTGCACAAGTCGCCTGCTGCACACAAATACAGAAATACACACGCAGACATATGAAACACACAGTCCCCAGACGCTAACTGTTTGTTTTTCGCTCCTTCTGTATAATCCTTCCTTGCCTAGCTACCTTCCGCCATCTTGGCGCTGTAAACTGCACAGTAGTTCTCCCGCTGGCCGACAGGGGCGCTTCTGCGCGCTCGCTTCTCTTAGCCCCACACTGACAAAAGTGGTACTACCTCATCTAGTAAACACAGCTACCCCCACTACAATTTCTGCTTCCATTTTCTTACTTTACGACTGCTGGCTAATATTGGATACCAAGCTGGCTAATATTGGATACCAAGCAAACTGACAACTTAATAAACTTCACATTCCTAAGCAATAGGGTGTGTCGTGTATTTCGCTCTTATGTGAAATTTTTCCCGTTTCTTGCCGAAAGACTGATGACTGTTCACAGATGAAAACTTGGTCTTAGGGATCAGACACCTTGCAACCACAATGAAATGCCATTTACAAATTCGCTTAAGTCATTGAAATGTGTCGTCTCGCTAGTTAAGCACCCTCTTCAGTCAGTGCAATGCTTCATAATTATGGCAACATATAATGTAGCATTAAACATACAAGCTTCTTCCATATGGTGCCAAATACACCCGCAGAAAAATTAAGTCTTGGGCTCATCTACCGTTGATTGTTCTTTCCAAAAAAAAAAAAAAAAAATCATAAAGAACTATCCGGCTCCCTACCCTGCCTCTTGTCTCATTGACCCAATCTTGCATATTGCATGACAAAAATGAAAATATGTGATTGTGTGCTAAAAAGGAATCTTCAGTGCCAACCACCTATAACAGATACAAACAATACGAGACATTTTTCTATGGCACCCACCTTGTAATATAGTGGGCAGCTAATTTTGCCCACCTTACATACAGGGAACAGTCACACCCACAAACGGTGAGATGCAGAAAAAAAAGGTGCCATCAGAAGCCAACTGCCCTTGATCATAAAAAATGTATGGCTTCTGCTAGAATTCTCACCAATGCCTTTTATACCCCTGCATTTTTTAATGCTTACGTTGGTTTATATTCAGTATCATGGATACTAATCCTACCCCACAAGACAATGTGAGACCTTTCTTTTCAGTATGCCACACGGTGTAACATACATTCTCATGGCAAAACGGACCATAAATAAGCACCAACTATTACACTAAAGCCTCTGTCACACATGAACAGCAAATCCACAGTCCAAGGAATACTACGACAGACACACGAATTGCACTGATGGAAATGAAAACACCATGCCTTGAGTAGACCAAATTCTGCACTGCATGAGAAACATGCCCTACCTGTAGCCTGCAGCTGAAACAAGTATGCTACATATGCAATCACAATACCACACTCAACACCACAGACTGCATTTGCTGCTATCCAACCACTTACTAGCACTAACTCTTCTGTCAATCCATCTGCTCTGCACACTACAGGAAATGTATGTATTCTCAAAGTGAGCCAAACTCTTGCATGACATTACAGTTACACCTGTGAGGTGTAGCACACATCAGGCAAGACTCTGTCATCTATGTGACTGTGCATACACATCAGTCACCTTAAACGTGTAAACAAATTCATTTCCTACTGCTATCAACAGCAATTCCACAGTCATCAGTGCTAATTATCGACCTGTACACACAGCCATATTCATAAAAGATCAAACATGTATCTAATGACCAACACAAGACAAAACAACGAAAGTACAATGCCGGCACTGATATATAAACGAGTTAACCTCCCACACTTTCATCAACACTCAGTGTACTGCCCTAGTCTCCTTCAATAATTTCTGGCAGAAAATAGCTAAACACAACATACATCAGTAAACATTGCACTTGAGTACCACTTGCATCCCTCTAGACACAACAGCTCTTCAGTGGTCCACAAACGGTGTAGGGATTCACACTAGCACTTGCACAACAGCTTACCCAATTCGAGAATGTTTTTCACTAGCTTCCAAACACTGTATACAATCCCTGAGGGAACACAGCCTATCTGGTGTGCATTATCCCTCACAACCATCAGCCAAACTCTTACACAACTGCAGACCGAGTTTACAGACAAACACACCTTCAAACATTGTTTACATTAGACTCACACTCCCTTCGGAGTTACTAAAAATTGCCACAGAGGTGGTATTTCACATCTCTATGGCGGGGTATTGGTAAAAGTTTTCAACTAGCAATAATCGCACCTCAGTTACACTTCACTGGTTACGATATTGCCACTGCGCAAAGGTAAACAACCTTGCACCTAGAGCTAGTATTTATACCTGACGCCTGACGCAACCACCTATGGGTACTCGTATCACTTCTCATCTATCAGTATCTCCCAACACTGCACAAGTCGCCTGCTGCACACAAATACAGAAATACACACGCAGACATATGAAACACACAGTCCCCAGACGCTAACTGTTTGTTTTTCGCTCCTTCTGTATAATCCTTCCTTGCCTAGCTACCTTCCGCCATCTTGGCGCTGTAAACTGCACAGTAGTTCTCCCGCTGTCGACAGGGGCGCTTCTGCGCGCTCGCTTCTCTTAGCCCCACACTGACAAAAGTGGTACTACCTCATCTAGTAAACACAGCTACCCCCACTACAATTTCTGCTTCCATTTTCTTACTTTACGACTGCTGGCTAATATTGGATACCAAGCAAACTGACAACTTAATAAACTTCACATTCCTAAGCAATAGGGTGTGTCGTGTATTTCGCTCTTATATGAATTTTTTCCCGTTTCTTGCCGAAAGACTGATGGCTGTTCACAGATGAAAACTTGGTCTTAGGGTTCAGACACCTTGCAACCACAATGAAATGCCATTTACAAATTCGTTTAAGTCATTGAAATGTGTCGCCTCGCTAGTTAAGCACCCTCTTCAGTCAGTGCAATGCTTCATTATTATGGGAACATATAATGTAGCATTAAACATACAAGCTTCTTCCATATGGTGCCAAATACACCCGCAGAAAAATTAAGTCTTGGGCTCATCTACCGTTGATTATGTTCTTTCCAAAAAAAAAAAAAAAAAAAAAAAAAATCATAAAGAACTCTCCGGCTCCCTACCCTGCCTCTTGTCTCATTGACCCAATCTTGCATATTGCATGACAAAAATGAAAATATGTGATTGTGTGCTAAAAAGGAATCTTCAGTGCCAACCACCTACAACAGATACAAACAATACGAGACATTTTTCTATGGCACCCACCTTGTAATATAGTGGGCAGCTAATTTTGCCCACCTTACATACAGGGAACAGTCACACCCACAAACGGTGAGATGCAGAAAAAAAAGGTGCCATCAGAAGCCAACTGCCCTTGATCATAAAAAATGTATGGCTTCTGCTAGAATTCTCACCAATGCCTTTTATACCCCTGCATTTTTTAATGCTTACATTGGTTTATATTCAGTATCATGGATACTAATCCTACCCCACAAGACAATGTGAGACCTTTCTTTTCAGTATGCCACACGGTGTAACATACATTCTCATGGCAAAACGGACCATAAATAAGCACCAACTATTACACTGAAGCCTCTGTCACACATGAACAGCAAATCCACAGTCCAAGGAATACTACGACAGACACACGAATTGCACTGATGGAAATGAAAACACCATGCCTTGAGTAGACCAAATTCTGCACTGCATGAGAAACATGCCCTACCTGTAGCCTGCAGCTGAAACAAGTATGCTACATATGCAATCACAATACCACACTCAACACCACAGACTGCATTTGCTGCTATCCAACCACTTACTAGCACTAACTCTTCTGTCAATCCATCTGCTCTGCACACTACAGGAAATGTATGTATTCTCAAAGTGAGCCAAACTCTTGCATGACATTACAGTTACACCTGTGAGGTGTAGCACACATCAGGCAAGACTCTGTCATCTATGTGACTGTGCATACACATCAGTCACCTTAAACGTGTAAACAAATTCATTTCCTACTGCTATCAACAGCAATTCCACAGTCATCAGTGCTAATTATCGACCTGTACACACAGCCATATTCATAAAAGATCAAACATGTATCTAATGACCAACACAAGACAAAACAACGAAAGTACAATGCCGGCACTGATATATAAACGAGTTAACCTCCCACACTTTCATCAACACTCAGTGTACTGCCCTAGTCTCCTTCAATAATTTCTGGCAGAAAATAGCTAAACACAACATACATCAGTAAACATTGCACTTGAGTACCACTTGCATCCCTCTAGACACAACAGCACTTCAGTGGTCCACAAACGGTGTAGGGATTCACACTAGCACTTGCACAACAGCTTACCCAATTCGAGAATGTTTTTCACTAGCTTCCAAACACTGTATACAATCCCTGAGGGAACACAGCCTATCTGGTGTGCATTGTCCCTCACAACCATCAGCCAAACTCTTACACAACTGCAGACCGAGTTTACAGACAAACACACCTTCAAACATTGTTTACATTAGACTCACACTCCCTTAGGAGTTACTAAAAATTGCCACAGAGGTGGTATTTCACATCTCTATGGCGGGGTATTGGTAAAAGTTTTCAACTAGCAATAATCGCACCTCAGTTACACTTCATTGGTTACGATATTGCCACTGCGCATATGTAAATAACTTTATGCTTTTTTTTTCCTTAGTGCATTTTGATTCCCCCCAAGAATGGGGCGGGCTGGCAGCAGCACTGTATGCCTTTCTGCAGCCTGCAGGAAAGTTAAATACAAAGTTAGGAGATATTACAGCAAAAGCACGCGATAAGGGGGTGACTGATAAAAACTGATTTATGGCGATAATGTTGCAAGGAATAACCGAAGACAAAAGGTCAGTGGCGCTAATTAAAGCACATAATATGTAGACAGGCACAATTAAAAAACATGCTGACAGGCTGGTTTCTGTTCGTAACAGTTAAAAACACACCCTGTGACAGTATGGTGGCTGGTCGCAACACCAACAGGGGGTGCACAACACTGAACATTCACTTAAAACAGCACTGTAGAGGCGACACAGTGGCAGATGGCGGCGGGGCCAGGTCCCAGTGCATTGGGTTAGAAAAGGGGGAGCAGAGGAAAAGAAAAAAGTAGGGAGCCGATGGAGGGAGAGGACATAGAAAAAGGGGGGCAGGGTGTGCACGAGAAGGGAATGAAGTGGAGGGGAAAGCAAAATGACTCGTGGGAGAGATTGGAGTCAGAGAGAGGGTGTGTGATTAAAAACAAAATGGAAGGGGGGGGGGGTAACGGAGCCTGGGATAAAGGCAGAGGAAGGGAGGGGGAGATGAGGATGACAGTTGATAGGAGGGATAAATGGAGAGAGGGCATCATCTGTGTGGCATAGTTGATGGAAGCCACCTTGGGATAGGAGATGAAGGGAGTAGAGGTGGAGGGTAGGGGGGACATAATGATGAGGTGCGGCATAGGGTGGGGGTTGGAGACGAGAGGAGCAACCAGGGGATGAGGGAGATCAGGTCAGTGGGAGCTGTATAGGTTGTGGATATTTTCAAGGAAAAGGAGCAAAAAAATGTTTCAAATGGCTCTGAGCACTATGGGACTAAACTTCTGAGGTCATCAGCCCCCTAGAACTTAGAACTAATTAAACCTAATTAACCTAAGGACATCACACACATTCATGCTCGAAGCAGGATTCGAACCTGTGACCGTAGCGGTCGCGCGGTTCCAGACTGTAGTGCCTAGAACCGCTCAGCCACTCCAGCAGGCGAAAAGGACCAGATGGGGCAAATGAATTAGGTTGTAGAGGATCTGCCTGGGGGACAGGAGGCGAATACGGAGTGAATGGCACTGGAGGATCTGGAGGGACTTATAGAATTTGGTGAGGGGTCAGATATCCAGGCAGGACTGACATAACAGAGGATGGGACGGATTAAGGATTTGTAGGTGTGGATTTGTAGGTGTGGAGGATGGAGAGGAGTTCAAACACCAAGTCCAGCCATAGAGGAGTTTAAGGAGTTGAAGGCAATTGTGAACTTTGGATTGGATAGAGCGGAGTTGAGGGATCCAGGTGAGGTGATGGTCAATGGTGAGGCCAAGGTAGGTGAGATTGGGGCAGAGGTGGACAGGACGGGTGCAGATGGTAAGGGAAAAATCAAGGCAATGGAAGAAAAGTTTCTTATCTGAGGTCATCAGTCCTCAAGAACTTAGAACTATTTAAACCTAACCAACCTAAGGACATCACACACATCCATGCCTGAGGCAGGATTCTAACCTGTGACCATAGCAGTCGAGCAGTTCCAGACTGTAGCGCCTAGAACTGCTCGGCCATTCTGGCCAGCTAGCGAAACCAGGTGACCATTGCGTCCACTTGCCTTTGGAGGTGAGCTATAAGTTGAGCAGGATTTTGGCCAGTCATATAAAGCTCTGTGTCATCGGCATATTCAGCCAAATGGCAGTGGCGGTTGAGGGGCATGTCATTGACATAGACATTAAAAAGAAGAAGGGATAGTACAGAGCCCTGAGGGGTACCCATCGAAATGTGGCATACACTGGAGCACTTTCTCCTCTGAGCAACGAGGGAGGTCCTCTAGTGGAGGAAATCATACACAATCTTTATGTATATGTCAGGGATGGTCGCTTGCGCCAGCATGTTATACACCAGGTTCTCCAGCCAATTCTTATCATAAGCATTCTGCACATCCAAGAAGACCGCTGCTGTCCACATGCTGGAGTTACAAACCATGCAGATGTGCTGATGTGCTCCGTGATTTGGAGAACTTGCAGTTCAGTGGACATGTGTGAGGTAAACCCAGACTGCTCAGAACAGATCGTACCAGTTGCTGCCAGAGGCTGGAAAATATGGTGTAGTATGAGAGACTCCAGGACCTTTGCCATGGTGTTCAAAAGGCTGATGGGCCTGTTGTTGGTAGGGACTTTAGGGTCCTTAGAAGGCTTTAGGATCGCAATAAGCTTTGACTGTTTCCACTGTGGAGGGGAAAGGCCACTCTGAAGACAACAGTTCAAGATCCTAGTGAATAAGACCAGAGGTTTACGAGGTAGCCATCAGAGATGTTCGTTGACAATCCCATCCAGACCGATGGCCGAATTATGTTTCCTCTGGAGGATTCGGAGCACTTCCGTCATGGACGTTAAGGTGAGGGGCTATAATCGGTGGTGTTTCAGAAGGCAGCCACAGCCCTCAGGATATCTTGGTCATCCTGGAGTTCATCACGTGTGGGGGCCAGGACGAGCAGTTGGTTTTGGGCCTCAAATGCATCAGCCAGGGTTTCCACCACACAGAGGGCATCATATGTGAGACCTGTGTCTGTCTGGACAGGTTGGTGGGTCTGCAAGTTGGTACAATGCAGGACTTGGGTGACAGCCCAGTCCAATTTATGCTGGAGGAGAAAGGTGGACATTCTATCCTCCCACTGTTCTGACATCCAATCTGCTAGGCGACGACCAAACTCCCATTGGAGATGCTCCATGTAATGCCTGGCCAAGGGTCACGGTATTGTTTCCACCAGCGGCGGTAGCGGTTTTCCTGATTTTCAGTTCATGCTAACGTTAAGGTAAATCATCCAGTGGAGTTACAACCCTAGCAATGTGGGAAATGGAGACTTTTACCGCTCGCTGGATTTTCGTGGTAAGGTAATCAACTGCACGAAGAAGATTGGCAGGAGTCGCCAGGTCTAGGTCTGGTTGGGTGCTGTTGTTGAGGACCCTTGCAAAATTTGTCCCAATCAGTAACTGTGACAGTAGAATGGACGTCAAAAGACAACACAACATCGGTAATGAGTAGAAGTACCATGTCATGGTCAGATGTTAGGTCATGGACTGTTTCCAAGGAAAAATGTACAGCAACGTTTCTACAAATAATCACATCCAAAACATCTGGTTGGCAGTTGGAGCAGGCTTGTGTGTGGGTAGGAGTGTGAGGGCCATAGACAGACATTGCTCAGATATCTTTTAGCTCAGGGAGGAGGAGATCCTTGGGTTTGGCGACATGAGATGTTTGGCATTGAGGTCAGCCCCAATGATAAGCTTGTCAAATGATGTTAGCTTGTGAAGTTCTGTCTCAAGTAGGGGTTGGTTAGGGCTCAAATAAGCTGCAGCAAAAGTGATGGCCCCAAGACAGCTGGAGATAGTGACAGCTGTGGCCTCTATGTAGTCCAGTGGCTGCACAGCCTCTTGGTTGTGGACCGATGCGCTGCAGAGGAACATGTCTGTGCCTCCACCATGGTGATTGAGCCGGTCAGTCCAATAGCATACTATTTGGGTAGGCGAAACTCGTCAGTTGGCTTAAGGTGTGTTCCAGTAACAAGGAGAATATACAGATAGTAGTCATGAATTAAGGCGTTCAGTATAGTTTTCATCCTTCTGATACCATTGGCATTAAGGATGCAGATGACGGGATACCTAGGGCAATGGTGGTCCTGTGGAGGGCGATCTGCCATTATATTATGATCTGACTGAGCCCTTGAACCAGGGCGATGACCTTCATGAGCTTGTCCTCTGACCGCCGGATTTTTTGAGCCGTGTAACCAATAACCGCCCTGATGTTGTGTTTCGTGAAAAAGGAGACGACCTGTAGGATTTCTAGCATGTCGTCCTGAAAGGATGTGTCAGCTTCCTCAGCTGGGGGTACTTCCCGTGTGGGTCGGTGGACCCTGCGATGAACAGGCATGGGAGTTGGCGCAGGCGGAGGAGGTACCACCTCGACAGATTGAGACACTTCAGCAGGTGGTCGTGAGGATGCTGCAGCTGGTCTTTTCATTTGGTGATCGTTAGCAGCCACCACAGGAGACAGACAAGGAGCAGTAGATCGAGCCACATCACCAAAGGTAAGCATATGCAACTGACCCGAAGGGGGCTCCTGTGTTGCAATTGCAATTGGAGTTTAGCACCCGCCATTGGAGGAATCTCAGGTTGGCTCCAGACGAGTGGGAAATCGGCGAGGTCTCAATTCGATCGAGGTTTTTTCCTGGAAGGGCGGGAAGACTTTAACGCCTTTTGATACGTAGGGCAACCCTTTCAGGAGGCCAGGTGGTGGCTGTCACGAGAAGTGCCTTGACATCTGGCACACGTGGGCTTCTCTGAGGCTGGGTTTGTGCACATCTCTAACACCTTCTATGCCAATGAACAGTAATTAACAGCGTGGCGCATGTGGTGGCATCTACGACAAATGGAGGGCCTGGCGCGACCTTCATAGGATTCAATGCGCACTCTAGTGCTCAGAAGATACCGGATTTGGTAGACCCTTTCAATATCATCCCTTCTAGAGAGGAAGATCACATGTGTGGGCAATAGGATTAACCTCTGGGTCTCAGGGTCCCTCTCGCTGTATTGATGGACCAAAGGGTCCGCGAAATTGAGACGGAGCAGTTCGGTCCTGGTATCCACTTCTGTAACTTCAGGTAGCAAGTCTTTAATAATAATTTTCACCTTCCTGTCACCAGAAACTTGATGAGTGTAGTAAGGCATTTCCCGCAATTTGATGAAGTCCTTCTGAAAGACAGCCCGCAACTGGCCACCGATGAGGCATTGCAGTTCAGCGTTCAGCTTTAGGTAATTCTTTGGATGGTATACCACAACTGGAGGGATTTTTCTCCTTCTTCGGTGGCGCAGCTTGTGGTACCTGAGAAGTGGGACGTGGAGTGTCATCTACGTCAATGGCATCATCGAGCGCGGCTTCCACTTGAGAGGGCACATCAGATTCGGAACCATCGCCACCGCGACGAGCGTGTTTGGATGTTCGTGGACTGACAGGAGTGAAGTCCTCACAAGGCCTGTCAGGCCGGTTAGACAGAGTAGATGCAGCAGCACTCAGGAGGGCTGAAAATTGGTGGTGCGGCTGATGGCACAGCCCGAGAGGAGAGATCAACAGCAGGACCCACGTCCATGGCTGCAGCAGGTGTGGCTTCTCCTGGAAGGGAGGAATCTGAGCCGTAGCCATCGCTGCTGCAACGAGTATGAGCGGACGAGCTGTAGGATGTCTGATGACGGCATAATCAGACATGGGTGACAGCCTCAGAAAGCCCATCCGGTTGGTGGAAGGAAGCAGACGGCACAACCCTAAGAGGTGCATCCAAGTGGAGGTGAGTTACAGCAGGGAAGGACAGCCAGCGGGTGAAAGGTCAACAACAACCAAGAGACCAGGTGAACTGTCAGATGACAACGACGATGGTGAGCATTCTCACATACAGGGGTGCGGAACAGGCACACTTTGATCGGTGCCAGTGCTGGTGGTGACTGGAGACTTTTGGCGGTCGGCCCGCCACGTGCAGTTCTTAGCCTGTTGGAAGGTGGTAGTATTAGCGCCACCGGCAGCATACTGCTCGATAGGAACCACATTGCCACACGGGGTGGTGGATAAGTCACCTTGCGGAGTCCTCAACGGCCAGGCGTTATCCATACGAAATCCTGGCTATAATGATGTAACCAGGGTGGTATCTACAACATCGCCGGAAAAGACGCACACCAAAAATAACGCCAAAGAAAGCAGTAACAAATCACGTTGTATGAAACGACAACACAACGCTGTAGAGAATACGCGTGAACATAACAAAGAATCTACGCATACAATCGCAAGTAAATGTGTAGTCAACACTACAGGACTCTGACCCTTTCTTGCAAACTGCGCGCGATTTTTTAAAATTATATTTTCCCTTTATACAAAGGTGGGCCAGCAGTGGCATACAGATGCTGCTCTTCGGCCAACAGAAAAAACATATAGGAAACACGGAGACATGGAAAGAGAAGTACATGAGTGTTAAAAACAGAAGACACACACAAGAATAGTGATGAATACGTTCGTCGGAAGGCACTGGTTTCAGAAACAAGGTAATCAGTTTTACACTCGAACGGAGGATCACACCGAAGATAACACTGACTCACAGAAATGAAGAAAACACCATTGCACTAAATACTCATGACGATCTTCGGCAGCCAGCCGCGGTGATCTAGCGGTTCCAGGCGCGCAGTCCAGAACTGCGCGACTGCTACGGTCGCAGGTTCGAATCCTGCCTCGGGCATGGATGTGTGTGATGTCCTTAGGTTAGTTAGGTTTAAGTAGTTCTAAGTTCTAGGGGACT
This sequence comes from Schistocerca americana, assembly GCF_021461395.2. NCBI lineage: Eukaryota > Metazoa > Arthropoda > Insecta > Orthoptera > Acrididae > Schistocerca > Schistocerca americana. Next base: position 119,031,998 of record NC_060127.1, read on the forward strand.
GATGACCACAGTAGTTAAGTCCCATAGTGCTCAGAGCCATTTGAACCATTTTTTGATCTTCGGCACAGAAAACGGTGAACACACTTGATGAGGGGGTGGCGCCACTGGGTGTAGGGGACAGTCTGGGGGGAAGGAGGGAGGAAAGAAGCCAGTGGGAGAAAAGAAGGTAGAGGGGAGGGATGAGGGTAGGGTGACATGTGGAAGCTTGGGAGGGGGGAAGAAGTGGGAAAAATGGGAGAGGGGAGGGATGAACAAGAAAGGATGGTGAGAAAAAAGAGAGAAGGAGCCCTGGAGGAAAGGGATGGAAAGGGGAGAGGAAGTGGAGGATTAGATTCAGTAGGAGGGGTATATGGAAGGAACGAGGATATCAGCAGGGAAGAGGAGTTGGTAGATGCCACCTTGGGCAAGGGTATGGAGAGTGTGAAGGTGGAGAGCAGTTGGGATGCAATGGTACAGGCATGGCAGCAGGGTGGGGTGGGAGAGGATGAGAGAGACAAGCGGGTGGGGAGGATCAAGCTTGCGGGAGGTGTAAACAATCTGTATCCGTTCAGTGAAAAGGAGGAGATGCGGGAAGGGTATCAAGTGGCATAGGATCTGCGTGGGGGATGGGAGATGGATGCGATAGGCGAGGCGGAGTGCATGGCGTTACAGGATTTGGAGTGACTTGTAGTAGGTGGGAGGGGCAGAAATCCAGGTGGGGTGGACATAGCAATGTATGGGGTGGATGAGGGATTTATGAGTATGGAGGATGGTGGAGGGGTCCAGACCCCATGTGCGGGCAGACGTGTTTAACTAGGTGGAGTCACATACCTGCCTTGGCTTGGGCTATCCAGAGATGGGGGATCCAGGAAAGGCGGCAGTCAAGGGTGACGCCAAGATACTTGAGGGTGGGAGTAATTAATGGGAAGGGCGAAGGTTTGGAGCTTGAATAGGAGACTGGAATGCCACACACAGTCATAGACATGTTCTAGGTCGAGGGAGACGAAGATGGCGGATCTATGGGAATTTAGTTGGTTGGAGAGGAGGTGGGTGACGTGCAGGAGGAGGATATCAGCAGAGGAGGAGGGCAAACCGGCCTTTTTTTATTTTTCTTTATTGTGATTTCATTCCCCTGCCCCATATGGGCAGGGGAGGGCTGTCAGCGGCACATTCCGCCGCTCTTCAGCCGAGTGGCATGACAAACGTAAAATAAGAATAAAATGTTACATACATAAGGCGATAAAGGGGAACTTAAAACAGAATAATGGGAGAAAATGGGGTAAAAAATATAGACTAACATGGAGACGTTCATGGAGGACAGTTAAAAAAAAAGTCACCAGAAAGTTGAAAAACAGTTGGCGATTCTTCAAAGCTGAATGGACATGCACACGTTAAAAGTCAGCCACAGTAGTAAAAACACTCCGGAACAACACACTTAAAACCCACTTGGAGCACACATGATGAAGAATAAAAACTGCCAGGTGGGACCTGCTGAGGGAAAGGGCAGAGAGGATGGAAAAGGGGCAGCAGGGGAAGTGGTGGGATGAAGAGAGGAGGGGCATCAGTGGGTACATGAAGAGGCGGGAGACACGTGGGGCAGGAGATGAAGAGGGGAGACGGGGCAGGAGGGAGTGCAGAGACACTGAAAGGAGGCACAAGAGATGGGGGGGAGTAGGAGGGGGAAGCCACTCAGGAGGAGGGAGGAGAGGAAGCCCTGAGGAGGAGGCAGGAAGATGGGGTTAGAGTTGGTAGGAAGGGTAGATGTCAGGGCGAAGCTCATCATCCGGGAGGGGTAGACAGTGGAAAGGAGATGAAGGGTGTGGAGATGGAGAGAGGGTGGGACATAATGGTAAAGGCGCGCAACTGGTTGAGGGTGGAGAGGAAGGAAGACACCAGGGGGTGAGGGGGACCAAGGTGGCGGACAATATATAGTGTGCAGAAGTGTTCAAGGAAAAGGAGAAGGTGGGGGAAGGGGATGAGGTCGTAGAGAATGCGCATGGGGGACGGAAGGCGGATGCGGGAGGGCGAGGTGGAGCGCATGGCGTTCGAGGATTTGGAGGTCTTTATAGAACTGGGGAGGGGCGGAAATCCAAGCTACACTGGCATAACAGAGGATGGGGTGGATCAAGGATTTGTAGGTGTGAAGGATGGTGGAAGGATGCAGACCCCACATCCGACCGGACAGGAATTTCAAGAGGCGGAGGCAGTTGTGAGCTTTGTTTTGGATGGTAGGGAGATGGGGAGTCCAGGTGAGGTGGCGATCAAGTGTGAGGCCAAAGTATTTGAGGGTAGGAGTGAGGTGGATAGGATGGCCATAAATGGTGAGGTAGAAATCATGGAGGCGGAAGGAGTGGGTGGTGCAGCCTATGATGATCGCCTGGGTCTTGGAGGGATTAACACAGAGGAACCACTGGTTGCACCAAGTGGTGAACTGGTCAAGGTGGATTTGGAGGGTATGTTGGGACCGTTGAAGGGTAAGATAAAGGGCTAGGAAGGCGGTGTCATCAGCGAACTGGAGAAGATGAACAGGAGGGGGAGGTTTGGGCATATCAGCAGTGTACAAGAGATTGAGGGGAAAGGACAGAACCTTGGGGCACGCCGGCAGAGGGATAGAAAGTACGGGAGTTGGAATTGCGGATAGTCACATAGGAGGGACGATGGGAGAGGAAGGAAGCAACAATACAGCTGGGGAGAGCATAGGTCTGGACTTTGAAGAGGAGCCCGGGATGCCAGACACGGTCGTAGGCGTTCTGGAGATCAAGGGAAACAAAGATAGCAGAGCGACGGGAGTTAAGTTGAAGGGAAAGAAGTTTGGTAAGGTTAAGGAGCTGGTCGTCGGCGGAGAAGGAAGGCCAGAAGCCACATTGGGTAATAGGAAGGAGGCGGTCCTGGTTAAGGTACCGGTGAATACAGTGAGAGAGGATGGCCTCGAAGACCTTACTGAACACAGACGTGAGGCAGATTGGACGATAGGAAGAGGTATCAGAGGGGGGTTTGTTAGGTTTAGGGAACAGCAGGACACAGGAAGTCTTCCAAAGGTTGGGGTAAAATCCAGTGGAGAGGAGGACATTGTACAGGGTAGCAATGACAGACAGGAAGGATGGAGGGGATTCCTTGAGGTGACGGTAGGTGATGCCATCATGACCAGGGGCGGTGTTGGGTTTGGAGCGGAGAACGAGTGTGATGTCTTGTGTGGTGATGGGAGTGTTGATGTCTGAGTGGGGTAACCGATTCAAGTACTGGAAGCTAGGGGCGAGCAGGGGGACAGAGGTGTCAGTGCGGTCAAGGACAGTGGGGAAGAGGGAGTAATCAAAATAGGGATCGTCAGGAATGGAGAAGACCTCAGATAGGTGGGAAGCAAAATGGTTAGCCTTACTGAGGGTGGCAGGAAAGGGTCGATCGTCGTGGAGGATGGGGTAATGCAGGGTGGGATGGCTACCAGTAAGGCAGTGGAAGGCTGACCAGTACTTGGAGGAGTTGACAGGGAGGGTGGAGTTGAGGCATGAGCATGTCTGGCGCCAGTCCCGGCATTTCTTTGCTGTAAGGAGGTTCCGGATATGTCGCTGTAATTGCCGGTGGCGGGTGAGAATTTCCCGGTAACGAGTGCGGAGGAAGGAGCGGTAGAGCCTGCGGGATTCATGCAGAAGAAGGATGGCCTGTGGAGGAAGCGTAGGGTGGCGAGGGTGGATGAGTTTGGTAGGGACATGAGCCTCCACAGCGTCAGTGATGGTCTTCTGAAGGAAGGAAGAGGCATGGGTGATGTCATCAGGGTGGTGAAAGGTGAGGGGGTGGCTTTCGACCTGTAAGGCAATGGATTCCCGGTAAGTATCCCAATTGGCACGGCAGTAGTCATGGACAGACTTTGGAGGGGCACCTGGGCGGGTGGCTGCGGTGGCGGGATGGGTAGACAGGGTGGTGAGAAGGACAGGGAGATGGTCACCACTGACAGGATCGAGGACATCAATGGCGATGCGACCAAGGAGGTTTGGGGATGCGAGGATAACATCAGGGGTGGAGTTACTTTCAGGACGGATGTGCTGTGGGAGAGGAACAAGGTCACCATGGAGGGTAGCAAGGAACTGATGCCACCGCCAATGGGTGGATGTTGAGGTCAGCGGCGATCACATAGGTGGAGAAGGTACGGTCAACATGGGAAATGAAGTCAAAGGGGAGAGGAGCTGCGGGGCGGATATAGATAGTGGCAAAGGTGATGGTGAGGGAGGGAAAAAATAGGCTGAGGAGAAGGTGTTCTGTTGGGTCATTGAGGAGGGGTTGTGGCCGAACAGGGAGATGTCTGAGGCGGCCTATAGCGACCCCGCCTCGGGCTAGGGGAAGGGGATTGTCAGTGCAGTGAAGGAGATAGGGGGAGGTGCGGACAACATGGTGAGGTTGCAGGAAGGTTTCATTAAGGATGAAGGAGTCAACCTGGTGCTGGGAGAGGGTATGCATGAAGAGGTATTTGTTTTTACAGGGAGGGAGCGAAAGTTGAGATAGAGGAGACGATACTGTTGACGCACCAGGAGGTTGAGGTGGGAAGGGTGCGGGAAGGGGAGAGAGGGGCTGAAATGAGGGCGTCGAGGTGGATGAAGGTAAAGTGGGCCTGGTTGTGGGAGTAGGTGGCGTAGGTGTTTAAGTGGAAAACAGAGCGGGTGGCAAGGGAAATCTGCTGGAGTGTGTGGGGGCGCTGGAAGGGGTGGATGTTCTGCAGGACGATGGTGAGGAACCAGATGATGTCCTCTGTTGTAGGGGGATGGCGGAGGGAATTAGGGTGGATAGGTGGGTCGATGGGGCGAACGGGTACAGTGAGTTCAGGGTTGGTGGGAAGGGGCTTGGCTTTGCATTTGGAGGAATAGGTGGGGTGAGGTTCACTGCAGGTGTTGCAGGAAGGGGGGAGGCGAGGTTGGGACACTGTTTAAGGAAGTGGGAGGCTTTACAGTGGGGGCAGGTGGGTGGGTTCTTGCAGTTTTGGGTGAGGTGGTCGTTGTACAGAAGACAATGCTGGCAGCCCTAGGATTGAGGAGGGGAATGGGATGGGTCAACAGGGTGGCGACGGTTGAAAATCAGGGCTCCCTGCGTGAGGAGGCGGTCGATGGAGGAGGCAGACTCTGTAAATATATGCATGAGGAAAGTAGGGCCAGAGGAGTTGTAAATATGGTGGCGGAGCGGCCTTCCAGGGCGGAGTGGGCGTTCAGTTCCGCCAACACCTCAGCCTCTGTGACCACAGGGATGAGTTTTGTGATGACGGCGGTGAGGGTCGGTGGACGACGAGGTGGTTGGGGCTGACGAGGACAGGAGGATGTAAGGAATGGGGTGAGGGATGCATGGGGCCCAAAGGTGATGCGGGGAAGGTGCCAGAGGAGATCAGTATGGAAGGATGGAGAGGGAGACTTGATGAGTCTCTGTGAGGGATAAGTTGAGTGATGGGTGCACTGGGGATATACTTCTGGATTTGAAGGGTGAGGGTGCAGGCACCCAGGAATTTCGGATCAGGATTGGCTAGGAAGAAGATGCAAACCGCGCGCCTGCCACTCCTACTTATACCTGACGTTTGTCCCAAACACATACGTGTACTCATATAACTTCATATTTATCAATATCTCCCAATACTGCACAAGTCGCCTGCTGGACACAAATACAGAAATACACACGCAAACATATGAAATACACAGTCCTCAGACGCTAACTTTATGTTCTCGCTCCTTCTGTGTAATCTTTCCTTGCACAGCAACTTTCCGCTGTCTTGACACTGTAAACTGCACAGTAGTTCAACCGCTGGTCGACAGGGGCGCTTCTGCTCGCTCGCTTCGCTTAGCCCCACACTGACAAACATAGTTCTACCTCATCTAGTAAACACAGCTACACCCACTAATATTTCTGCTTCCATTTTCTTACTTTACGACTGCTGGTTAATATTAGACATCAAGCAAACTCACAACTGCCAACTTAGTAAATTCACAACTGCCACCCTAAGAAATAGGGTGTGTTATGATTTTCGCTCTTGAATGCGAATTTTCTCTATTCTTGTGGCCGTGGAGGCACACATCCCTACTGTCGCCATCCACCCACACCGACCTACCTTACCTCCACAGGCCGTCCTCCACCTTCGTGAATCCCGCCGTCTATACCGTGCATTCCTTCACACATGGGACCGGGACAAACTACAATGCCACCGGTAACTCCAACGACACATCCGAAAGTTGCTCGCGGCCAAGAAACGCCGGGACTGGCGACAGACAAGCACCCGCCTTAATGCTACCGTGCCTACTAACTCGTCTAAGTACTGGTCAGCCTTCCGCCGCCTTACTGGGTCTAAACCCACCTCCTACTACCCGCTCCTTCATGATGACCGCCCCTTTCCTGATAACCTTAGTAAGGCCAACCATTTTGCTTCCTACCTATCCACTATCTTTACCATCCCTGATGATTCCCAGTTCTATTACTCCCTCTTCCCTGATGTCCGTGATTGAACTGACACCTCTGCCCCTCCACTCGTTCCTTGCTTCCAGTACTTGGACAACATTCCGCACACTGAAGTCAACTCCCCAATCACCACTCAATATATCACAGCTACACTACACACGAAACACTGCTTCCGGTCACAACTGTGTTACCTACCGCCACCTCCGTGAAGCTCCCGCCTCCTTCCTCTCTACCCTGGCCAGACTATATAATGTCGTCTTGTCCACTGGCTTCTGCCCTGACCTGTGGAAAACCTCCCACATCCTGATGTTCCTCAAACCAGACAAACCGCCTTCCGCTGTCTCGTCCTACCATCCCATCAGCCTTACCTCAGTCTTCTGTAAGGTCCTGGAATCCATCCTCACCCAATGCATCCACCAGCACCTCCACCAGCACCGCCTCCTTCCCTCTACCCAATGTGGCTTTCGACCATCCTTCTCTGCCGATGACCTTCATCTCACTCACCTCCTCTCCAAAGAACTAAATTTCTCAGCCATCTTCCTCTCTCTCGACCTTGAGCGTGCCTATGACCATGTATGGCATTCCGGTCTCCTCTTCAAGCTCCAAACCTTTGACCTTCCTATTAACTATGCCTCCTCCCATTCTCACCATCCTTCCTATGTCACCATCTGTAATATGGATTCCTACACTTTCTCCAATCCTATCTTGACCAGTTCACCACTTGGTGTAACCAGTGGCTACTCAACACCAATCCTTCCATAACCCAGGCAATCACTGTAGGCAAAACCACCCCTTCCTTCAGCCTCCTTGATTTTTATCTCACCATCTATGGCTGTCCTATTAATCTCACCCCCACCCTCAAGTACCTTTGTGTCACCCTTGACCACCGCCTTTCCTGGACCCACCATCTCCACATGATCCAAGCCAAGGCACGCTCCTGCGGGAAAACGCTTTCTCCTCGATACCTACAGCCATATTTGGAATGACACTGTATTTCCCACGCTTTGGCGTGAAGCTACTATTGTTCCCCTACCTAAGCCTGGTAAAGATAATTCTCTTCCTTCCAGCTATCGGCCAATTTCCCTTACTAGCGGCGTTTGTAAGGTGATGGAACGCGTGATTAATGGTCGATTAGTGTGGTGGCTGGAGTCACACCATCTTCTCACTAATGGTCAGTGTGGGTTCCGAAAGTGCCGCTCAGCGATTGGTCATCTCGTCACCCTGTCGATGTTTATCATGAGTAATTTTCTGCAGAAGCGTCAAACAGTGACCGTGTTCTTTGATTTGGAGAAAGCCTATGATACCTGTTGGCGGACAGGTATTCTACGTACTATGCACACATGGGGCCTTCGAGGTCGTCTTCCCACTTTCATCCGGGAATTTTTAACGGACCGAGTTTTCCGGGTACATGCGGGTTCCTCCTTATCCCATACCATTTCACAGGAGAACGGGGTGCCTCAGGGCTCCGTACTGAGTGTCGTCCTCTTTGCCATAGCCATCAACCCCATTATGGACTGCCTTCCAGCTGGCATTTCTGGCTCTCTTTTCGTTGACGACTTTGCTATTTATTGCACCTCCCAGTGGACGTGTCTCCTGCAACGCTGTCTTCAGCGTTGTCTGGACCGTCTCTATTTGTGGAGTGTCACAAATGGGTCCGCTTTTCCGCTACCAAATCCGTTTGTCTCAACTTCTGGCGATATAAGGCGTTCCTTCCACCGTCCTTGCGACTGAGCCAAAATGCTCTCCCATTCATGGGTGCAACGAAGTTCTTATAGGGCTTACGTTCGATAGGAAACTCAGTTGGTCTCCTCACGTGTCCTACCTGACTGTATGCTGCACCTGGTCCCTCAATGTCCTTCGTGTATTGAGTGGTAACTTTTGTTGGGGAGCTGACCGGACTGTCCTCCTCCGCCTCTATCGATCTCTTGTCCGCTCCAAGTTGGATTATGGATGCATTGTCTATTCCTTTGCATGGCCGTCTATCTTACGCCGTCTAAATACAATACACCATTTGGGGATCCGTCTCGCCACTGGTGCCTTCCATACTAGCCCTGTTGAGAGTCTCTATGCAGAAGCTGGTGAACTACCACTGTCATACTGGCGCGACATCCTACTCAGTAGGTATGCGTGTCGGCTTTCTTCCATGCCAGGCCACCCAACCTTTGACCCTTTTTTTGATGACATTCTTGACCGCCAGTACGAGACGTACGCTTCTTCCCTGCGGCACTCCCGGCGTCCGCTTTCGTCACCTGCTTCAGCAGCTGCAGTTCACATTTCCTGCCAGTTTCTGAATGGGGGAGAGCCCTTCACCACCTTGGCTTCAAACACAGGTTTGCATTCGTTTTGACCTCAGGTCGTTCCCGAAGGATTCGACTCCTGAGCTGACCTATCACTGCAAATTTCTCGAACTTCGCTCACAACTTGCCGATAGCATATTTTTGTACACTGATGGTTCCAAGCCTGCCCACAGTGTTGGCTGTGCTTTTGTCATCAGGGCTGATAAGTTTCAATATTGGCTTCTCGACCAGTGCAATATTTTTACAGCAGAGCTTTTTGACCTCTGTCAGGTTGTTCTCTACGTCCAGAGGCACCAGGTCACTCGCTGTATGATCTGCTCTGACTCCCTCAGTGCCCTTCAGAGTCTAGATGATCCCGATCCAGTCCACCCCATCGTTCGACGGATCCAGAACTGCCTCCATTTGTTCCCGCGATGAGGGAGCCCAAGTGATGTTCATCTGGGTTCCTGGCCATGTTGGTGTGCCTGGGAATGACGCTGCTGATGCTGCAGCCAAGGCTGCAGTCCATCTCGGTCGGCCCGCCTCTGTTCCCTCGCAAGATATTTGTGCTTTTCTCTGTCAGCGTATCACATCACTTTGGCATGACCATTGGTGCTCCCTTCATGGGAACAAACTCAGAGAAGTCAAACCTCTTCCAAAAGCCTGGTCGACTTCCTCCTGGTCGTCTCGCCGTGAGGAAGTAATGTTAGCTCGTTTGCGAATAGGGCACTGCCGCTATAGTCACCGCCACTTGTTGAGTGGCAACCCTGCACCCAGCTGTTTTTTCTGCAGCCAGCCATCAACGGTCAGACATTTCCTGATTCTCTGCCCCTATTTTAGCCACTTACATCTCCGGCTCAAGTTGCCGCCCGCTTTGCCGGACATTTTAGCAGATGATGTGCGAACTGTGGCTCATGTTTAAAGTTTTTTAAAAAGCGGTAATATGACAAAAGAGACTTGATTTCTACCTGGTGACCCCAATGTCTTGTCGACGTCTTTTAGATACTCTTCCGTAATGTCTTGATGTTTTAGATTTGTTTTTTTCTTCCGTTTTGTATTGGACCTCACAAGAGTTTTTTACCCCCGCGGTCCGAGCACTCTATGGTTCTATATTGGGCGCTTATAACCTTAGATGATTTTCGCCCTAAAACCCCACAAAAAGTGACAATGAAATATCAACTTGTGGTCCATCTTGACCCCTAGATAGGTGGTCTTCGGGGAAAAGGGCACCTGCAAACCTGCAATCGAAATATTGCGGCGGAAGACTGGGAGCCATAGTTTCGGCAGCATTGAGAGCCATCTTGTCTGTCTGGCACCAGATGATGGTAGCATCCACCTGTCACTGGAGGTGGGCGACGACGGCGTCAGTGATCTGGCCAGTGGCATATTGTGCTGTGCCTTCAGAATATTGTGCCAGGTGCCACTCGGGGATGCCAGCATATCATTCACATAGACATCAAAAAGAATGGGTGACAGCACCGATCCTTGTGGAGTGCCTGCTGACAATTGGCAAATGCCGGAATGCATTCCCCGTTGAGCCACTAGGAAAGTCCTATCATGGAGGAAGTCATCCACAATCTTGACATAGTTATCCGGTATAGGGGTCTGCGTCAGCATCTTGTGCACTAGGTTGTTGTGCCAGATCTTGTCGTAGGTGTTCTGCAAGTCCAGAAAAACGGCAGCTGCCGACTTGGCCGTGTTGAAGCCTTTGCTGACATGTTCAGTGATTCATAGGACCTGAAGTTCAGTGGAGAGGTACAAAGTAAAACCAAACTGGCAAGAATAGTTTTTTTCCTTTATTGTTATTTTCAAACCTTTACATAAAGGTAGGGTGGCAGCGGCCTATCTACACCGCTCTTCGGCCATAGAAAAACATACATTAAACAGGAAGACATAAAAACAAACATACAAGGAGGATAAAAACAGGAGACATACATATTAAAATAAAGGAATGTGTTGATGGACACACTGGTTATATAAAAAAGTTCAGCACCATACACAAATGGAGACACAGATTTTCACATGTGAAGCACCGAAGGAGAGACACTGATGAACAGATGGGAAGAGAAACACTAACACAGTGGCGACGAACTTTCGTGCACTAAAACATACTGTTTGCACGAAAAAGTTGGGGGCCTACCATAGGGAAGAGGGGTGGGAAGGAGGGAGGGGGGAGGATGCCAGTGGGAGAGAAGAAGGGAGGGGGAGGGTGTGTGTAGAAGCCCAGGAAGGAGGGAAGGAGAGGGGAGGAAGTGAGGAGGGAGATAGGGGAAAAGAGGGAACCCTGGGGGGAAAACACAGGAGGAGGGAGGTTCAAAGCTGGTAGGAGGGGTAGATGGAGGGGACGAGGGCATTATCAGGGAGTTGGCGGAAGCCACCTTGGGTAAGGGTATGGAGTGTGGTAAGATGGAGAGCGGGTGGGATGCAGTAGTACAGGTGAGGCAGCAGACGGATGTGGGAAAGGATGGGAGAGAGAACTGGGCGAGGGGGATCAAGTTTACGGAAGGTGTAAAGGACCTGTATCTGTTCAAGGAAGAGGAGGTGGGGAAAAGGAATTAATTCATAGAGCATCTGCGTAGGGGATGTGAGGTGGATGCAATAGGCAAGGCGGAGCGCATGGCGTTCCAGGATTTGAAGGGACTTGTAGAAGGTAGAAGGGGTGGAGATCCAGGCTGGATGGGCATAACAGAGGATGGGATGGATGAGGGATTTATAAGTGTGGAGAATGGTGGGGGGGTCCAGAGACCCCATGTGCGGCCAGAGTGGATTGTATCGGGCCCAGGAGTAGAAGACCTGGATGAGGAGAGAGCACGCTCGAGCTCCCTCATAATAAAACGAGTATTGTAGTATTCTCGATTCAACGAGAGAAAAGAGATTGCACGAGCCTCCTCCACCTGTTTCCGAGGAAGGAAGGCAGGATGGTAGTAGGTGGAGCTTGAAACGTCCGCAGAGTACCGGCCCAAAGCGTTGGAAACATCGACAGGGTCGACTATGACGTTTCCCGCCACAGTCAGACCAGGAATCGGGGAGTGGGCAGTAGTCCCAGAAAGCTGGCGCAGGCCACCCCAGACGAGAGCGGACGGACTAAATCTGTTGAACGAGCTGGTGAAAGAAACCCAGCACTCTTTCTTGCTTTCCTTAATAGTGCGACGGCACTGCGCACTTAGTTGCTTGTAGCAGATGCAGTTCGGTAACGTAGGTGATGACGGTGAAAGACAGGAAGCACAAGTCGTCGGGCACTAATCGCATTGCCGCACTTCACGGTCCACCAAGGGACCGGGATCCGACGGGGTGAGGTAGTAGTACATGGGATAGAGGATTCGGGAGCCGAGAGAATAAAGTCCACGAGGTGCTCTATCTGATCATCACAGGTGGGAAACGGCCGTTCGTCAAAGACTGCCAAGGAGGAATATAGCCTCCAGTCAGCAGGAGAGAATTTCCAACGAGCGGGCCACTGTGGCGGCGTATGATTGTACAGGTGAGTCACACAAAGGAAGTGGTCACTCGAGTAAGTATCGGAAAGAGCACATCACTCGAGACGTCGAGCGAGCTGGGCACAGCAGATCGAGAGAAGTGGGAATAAGTGTGCGTGGAATCAGAGAGAAACGTGGCTACGCCGGTGTTAAGGCACACAAGATTAAGATGATTAAGAAGATCCGCCAAAAGTGAACCTCTCGGGCAGGCGACAGGCGAGTCCCAAAGAGGATGATGGACATTGATGTCGCCGAGGAGGAGAACGGGTGGAGGAAGCTGAGCAACAAGTTGCATCAGGTCCTCCCTAGTGACAGCAAAAGACGAAGGGATATAAATGGTGCAGAGGGAAAAGGTAAATTCGGGAAGGAAAACAAGGGCAGCAACTGCTTGCAGGTGGGTGTGCAAGAGGATAGGATGATGGCAAACATCATCTCGTAAAAGCAGCATGACCTCACCATGAGCGGGAATCCCCGCCGTAGAGGGAAGGTCCACCCGTAGCGAACTAAAATGGGAAAGAGCAAAATGGTCTTGAGGACGTAGCTTGGTTTCTTGGAGACAGACTACAAGCGGGCAGTGCAATTGCAGGAGCAGCTGGAGGTCCGCCCTGTTAGACCGAAAGCCAAGGATATTCCATTGTAAAAGGGCCATAAAATTTAGGAACACCGGAGAATGAAAACACTCACCTCGACGGCCGCTTAGGGCGAGCCGTCGAGGGAGGACGGCCACTGGAATCCACAGGTGGAGGATCTTCGTCCATTAACTCAGCGGGATCGATGGAGCTTCCTCGGCGTCGGTCAGTTGAAAAGGACCGACGGGTCGAAGAGGGCCGACGTGTCAGCTTTGGATGATTGTTTTGGCTTTTGACGATTGGCAGAAGAGCCAGATGGCTGCAAACTCGAGGTACGCAAGAAATCTTCCCAGGAATAATCCTTTTTGAATTGACGGTTCACTGGCTGCGTTGCAACCGTGTAGCCATGTGTTTCGTGGGACGGGGACAGGCTAACACGGTGCTGTAGCTTCCAGACGAAGGGACAGTCGGTTTACAGCTCGCCAACAGTTTCTGGGCAACAGGAAAAAGTACCTTCTCCTTCAACCTTATCTTCTGAACAACCCGGTCGTCTTAATAGATGGGACAAGAAAGAGAAGAAGGAGCATGGTCTCCAGGACAACTAACGCAGCAGGCGGCCTCGTGTGCATCCCTGCTACAAGTGACACATTTGGCTGCGTTTTTACATGGCGTGCTGGTATGATTGAACTGGTGGCATTTATAACACCGCAACGGATTGGGAATGTAAGGGCACACAGAGATGGCTTCATAGCATGTCTTTATCTTGGTAGGAAGTGTTAACCGATCGAAAGTCAGGAACGACGTGCGAGTGGGCACCAAATAGGCAGCTTCTTTCTTCATGAACAGCAGTAACGCCCTGATACCATAGGTAATTAGTTATTTCGTCCTCCGTCAAACCATCCAACAGCCGGGTGTAGATAACACCGCGGGACAAGTTAAGTGTCCTGTGAGCCTTTACTTTTATAGGATATTCGTGGAGGATTTGGGCCTTGAGTAGTTTCTGGGCCTGGAGAGCACTATCGATTCCCAAAAGCAGAGTATCATTGCGGAGACGAGAGCATGACTTCACAGGGCTGGCGATGTCATCCACGCCTTTCTGTATAACAAAGGGGGTAACAGTAGCAAAAGTCTGGTTTTCATCTAAACGCGAGACTACTAGATATCGAGGCGCAACAGGAAGAGACATTGAGGCAGGAGCCTCATTCCACTTTCTTTTATGGGAAACACTCGGAGAAAGAGAAGGAAAGTCAGTCATTGGGAAGAAGTCCCCCATGACTGCCAGAGTCTCTGATGGCGCGCTCCTTCCAGCCAGGGGCCCTCCAAAGGAGAGCCTTAGGTGATTGTCCTCATCTTAGACCACACCTCCCGAACGACAGACGGAAGGACCAGTCGGCAGAGGAGGAAAGTAACAGCTCAGGCAATCACCCCTCCCTGGGCCTAGCCTGTACCAGGGGGTACGTGCGGGTCCTACATGACAACCAGGGGCTGGGAATGACCCGTTACCCAGTCTCCTGCTACGCAGCACACGCTTGGATGGCCGCCAGGCGCACCCAGGGAGAAGAAGAATAGATAGGAAAGGAGGAAAGAAAGAATGGTCTCAAACGCCATAGTGGAGGAAAAAGAGATCAGAACAAGGAAAGAGCAGAACAAGGAAAGAAAGGAACAAGGAAAGAGCGGAACAGGGAAAACTGAACAGGAAAAGAGGAAACAGGAAAGGAGCAAAATGAGGAAAGAGAAGGACAGGGAAACGGCAGTATAGGAAAAGAGTAGTGCAGGGAAAGAGCGATGCAGGAAAAGGGCAGTGCAGGGAAAGAGCGATGCAGGAAAAGGGCAGTGCAGGGAAAGAGCGATGCAGGAAAAGGGCAGTGCAGGGAAAGTGCGATATAGGAAAAGGGCAGTGCAGGGAAAGAGTGATATAGGAAAAGAGCAGTTTAGGGAAAGAGCGTTAAAGTGAGAGAACAGTATAGAGAAAGAGCAATACAAGTGAGAAGAGTCCTACAAGTAAGGCAACGTAAATGAGATTCAAGAACCCATGGAGGCACGAGACATCTCCCCAAGAAAGGGGAAGGACAGAAGAAGAGGAGACTAGGCAGCACTGAAAGAGAAGTGGTGCTGCGAGGGCTGGGGCCCCGTGGTCGCCAAACATGTACTCACCAAAGAGCGGTGAGCCCCCTGGCGGGATATCACTGTAATGCGGAGTATGTCGCCAATAAGGAGAAAAAGCTGACCAGGGCTTTGTGCTCCCTCTTCCACAGTAGGGAACTTCACTTACATACCAAGCTCCGCATCTACCAAGCAGTTAAATGGTTCAAATGGCTCTGAACACTATGGGACTTAACTTCTGAGGTCATCAGTCCCCTAGAACTTAGAACTACTTAAACCTAACTAACATAAGGAGCGGGCCGAGGTGGCCGAGCGGTTCTAGGCGCTTCCGTCTGGAACCGCGCGATCGCTACGTCGCAGGTTCGAATCCTGCCTCGGGCATGGATGTATGTGATGCCCTTAGGTTAGTTAGTTTTAAGTAGTTCTAAGTTCTAGGGGACTGATGACCTCAGATGTTGAGTCCCATAGTGCTCAGAGCCATTTGAACCATTTTTTAACCTAAGGACATCACACACAGCCATGCCCGAGGCAGTTCCAGACTGTAGCGCCTAGAACCGCTCGGCTACCCCGGCCGGCACCAAGCAGTTATCCTACCTGCCCTCGCGTGTGGATCCGCTTCACGGGCCACGATTAGTGTCACCAGGATGCGGACGTTGCACTACCTGCAGAACAAGTTTCTCAGGTGGAGTCTGCATGCACCGCCACTCACGAGAATTGTGACTCTCCATGAGGAAGCGGATATCGTTCCCCTCAAGATGACTATACGCAACAGTGCACGGCGGCTCTTAGAGAATGTGGATGCCATGCAGGATGCTGCCCATGGGTTACGCCACGTTGGAGCCACACTTCCACGCCACTGGCATCGACATGCAGTTCCTCTAACCGTCCTAGAGGAATCGGCTACCGACCTTGGCTAACGATGGGCCTGGCACGCCCACGACAGCTACATGCTTTGGCGAGACTAGCCCCCCATTCTGTACTTTCCCGCCCTACCTGCCAATGTCGGACTAAGTTTTTATGCCTGGCTAATGAGTATTGTCACCGTTGGGGGCGGGGGGGGGGGGGGGTTAGGTACGGGACTCCAAGTCCCACTGCCACACCTCCAGAGTGTATTGCAGTGATACGGCGTCTCCGCCCTGTGGTTAAATTTACTGCCGCAGCAACACAGTTAGACCGCGAAAGACCAGTGATGCTGTATTTTACCATGTCACATGTTGTGGTCTTCTGTCCTGAGACTGGTTCGATGCAGCTCTCCATTCTAATCTATCCTGTGCAAGCTTCTTCATCTCCCAGTACCTACTGCAGCCTACATCCTTCTGAATCTGCTTAGTGTATTCATCTCTTGGTCTCCCTCTACGATTTTTACCCTCCACGCTGCCCTCCAATGCTAAATTTGTGATCCCTTGATGCCTCAGAACATGTCCTACCAACCAGTCCCTTCTTCTTGTCAATTTGTGCCACAAACTCCTCTTCTCCCCAATTCTACTCAATACCTCCTCATTAGTTATGTGATCTACCCATCTAATCTTCAGCATTCTTCTGCAGCACCACATTTCGAAAGCTTCTATTCTCTTCTTGTCCAAACTACTTATCGTCCATGTTTCACTTCCATACATGGCTACACTCCATACAAATACTTTCAGAAACGACTTCCTGACACTTAAATCTGTACTCGATGTTAACAAATTTCTCTTCTTCAGAAACGCTTCCCTTGCCATTGCCAGTCTACATTTTATATCCTCTCTACTACGAATTTGCTCCCCAAATAGCAAAACTCCTTTACTACTTTAAGTGTCCCATTTCCTAATGTAATTCCCTCAGCATCACCCGACTTAATTCGACTACATTCCATTATCCTTGTTTTGCTTTTGTTGATGTTCATCTTATATCCTAGTTTCAAGACACTGTCCATTCCATTTAACTGCTCTTCCACGTCCTTTCCTGTCTCTGACAGAATTACAATGTCATCGGCGAACCTCAAAGTTTTTATTTCTTCTCTATGGATTTTAATACCTTCTCCGAATTTTTCTTTTGTTTCCTTCACTGCTTTCTCAATATACAGATTGAATAACATCGGGGAGAGGCAACAACCCTGTCTCACTCCCTTCCCAACCACTGCTCCCCTTTCATGTCCCTCGACTCTTATAACTGCCATCTGGTTTCTGTACAAATTGTAAATAGCCTTTCGCTCAAAAAAAGAAAAAAACCGATTCTTGGCGTCAGACTGATGGCTTTCTATTGATGAAAGGCTGGTGTAAGAGATTAGACAACCTGCAAACACAATGAAATGCCATTTGCAAATTCGCTTAAGTTATTGAAATGTGTCTTCTTGCTAAATAAGTACATACTGAACTCAGCCAGTGCAAAGTTTCGTAAGTGTGGGAACATATATTGTAAGTTTAAATATACAAACGTCTTCCATGTGGTACCAAATGCACCTGCAGAAAATTAATTCTTGGGCTCATCTACCGTTGTGTATGTTCTTGTCAAAAAACTGTCTCCTATCGCTGCCTCATTGATCCCATCTCACATATTGCATGACAAAAATGAAGATATCTGAATCTGTGCCAACTGCTCTTGATCTCTAAAGTGTATCACTTCTGCTAGACTTCTCACCAATACCTTTTGCCTTTAAGTAATATGTTCAAAAATGCTACTAAAACTCTGAAAGATTTAGAATGTACTTTAACTAATGGTGATGGTGTTGACATAAATGGGATAGAAGTAGCTCAGGAAACTTCTGCAGTCCTTGCACTTCTGGGCAAAAAGGAATGCCTAAGCTATGTACTGAGCTTATTTACAAAGGTAAATTTTGTCCCAATCTTAGTAATGCTTTAAGAATATAGCAGTAATAGCCTATTTTGCTATGATAAAATTACAGTTCGGATTGTTGTTGTTCTGACTGATTATAGCATTTAAAAAGCTTTTACGGTCAATATCCTCACAAAATATGTTATTACAGTTTAAAAATCATTAAATATCAAGACCTGGCAACGTGATCGAAAACACTGTGTTATTAGCTGATGACTTGACAGTCTAGGAGTAAGAAGAAGCTATACATCTATTTTATGAGCGTTAGACGAATTTTCAGGTTTTGACGTACTTTTTCTGCAAACAGTTTAGCTACTTAGTGATGCAAAACGCAATTACAACTTCTAAGTAACAATATAAACGAATTTGGTGAATGGTGGTTGTGGAAGCCTTGTAAAAGCTGACGCGTTTATACCCCATGTTGTAACTAGATTTTCCCCTATCGGTCATAAGCCGCGACCCAAAATACAACGAAATTATTCATGCAAAACTTAGTGTGATTTCCTTTCTAGAAGACACTCAGCAGAGATGCTGCATGCAGCAGGCGTTCTGCGGCGCAACGGGTAGCGCATCGAAGAGCAATCTAGGAAGGGTCATGTAGTTTTAAAAATTTTACACAAGCAGAAAGTGAATTTAGCAGTTGTTTCGATCGTGGGATGGATTATACATAGCATCACTTCAGTCTTCGTCTCAGAAATGAACAACAGACGACAAATGCATATACTTTGCGAACAAACAATTTGATGGAAAGCAGTGCTAGTAGCAAAGGTATCACTTTGCGCGCAGTCCGCCCCAGTAGCTGAGTGGTCAGCGCGACGGAATGTCATACCTTGTTCGATTCCCTGCTGGGTCGGAGATTTACTCCGCTCAGGGACTGGGTGTTGTGTTGTCCTAATCATCATCATTTCATCCCCATCGACGCGCAAGTCGCCGAAGTGGCGTCAAATCGAAAGACTTGCACCCGGCGAACGGTCTACCCGACGGGAGGCACTAGTCACATGACATTTATTTACTATGCGCGCACAGTACAACGAGGTGTAGGAAGTAGACGTTATAAGGGTATACAACATGCAGGCCACACGTGAGTGTAAACGAACGTTTGCGTCTGAGGCAGACTGACTTCATTTTTATGTAAGATGACGGAGCTGCAAAAATTTAAACAATAACGATCCTAGCTAGACAGCACGAAGATAAAAACATTGTTTCTAAGAAAGTAAAAAGCATGTGGTTACATTAAATAGAAAATATCTTTTTGAATTTGACGTGTGTGAACAGCGATTTCAAATGTAATCGCATGCAAAGAGCAACGAAAACACAATAATGAAATCCCTGGGCTAGCAGGACAGCAGGCTGCGGTTATATCTGTGGAAAGGGGCCAAAATAAGTTACTGTCAGTTACACTCAACTTATAAACTTTATTTCTTAAAACACACAATCACAGAAGCAAGAATTATAACTCTCAAGGTTTTAACGAAAGACCTCCCTTGATTTAATTTAGATCGCCTGAAGACCACAACGAAAATCCAAGGCATGAGGCCTAAGAAAGGAATTGAGGTACAGGAGTTCTTCTGGAGGTTTCACTTCTTTACAAAAAATTTTTTTTATCTTCAATATAAATAGGCTGAAAGCCGTAGCTTAAATTTTTTTCATAGAACTCGGTTGAAGGCCTCACATTAACCAAGAACAATGTTACGGCTTAAGGCCGAGACAAAGATTTTCAATGTTTAGTCTAAAGAGGCTGAAAACTCGGCTGAAGGCCGCATATCAACAAAACAATTTAGCGGCTTAAGACCAACGAAGAAGAACTTTCAATTTGAAAAGGTTGAAGGCGTTATCTTAAAATATTCTGTGTAAAACTTGGCTGAAGGCCTCATACTAAAGAATAACAATCTTATGACTTAAGGGCAAGACAAGGATTTTGAATTTTTAATTTAAGAAAGATTAAACTCGGATGAAGGCCACACACCATGCAGAAACCAATTTTAAGGCTTACGGCCTAAAAGGAAGAGCTTCTAAATTTCAATTAAAATAGGTTAAAGGCTTTATCCTAAAATGCTTCATGTAACTTTCGACTGAAAGCCACATTTTTTTTTTTTTTTTTTTCATCAGTCTACTGACTGGTTTGATGCGGCCCGCCACGAATTCCTTTCCTATGCTAACCTCTTCATCTCAGAGTAGCACTTGCAACCTACGTCCTCAATTATTTGCTTGACGTATTCTACAGCTCCCTCTAGTACCATGGAAGTCATTCCCTCATGTCTTAGCAGATGTCCTATCATCCTGTCCCTTCTCCTTATCAGTGTTTTCCACATATTCCTTTCCTCTCCGATTCTGCGTAGAACCTCCTCATTCCTTACCTTATCAGTCCACCTAATTTTCAACATTCGTCTATAGCACCACATCTCAAATGCTTCGATTCTCTTCTGTTCCGGTTTTCCCACAGTCCATGTTTCACTACCATACAATGCTGTACTCCAGACGTACATCCTCAGCACATACGAAACCCAAACAATCTCACGGCTTAAAGCCCAGACAAAGAAATTTCCAATTTTTAATTTAAGCTGGAAAACTCGGCTGAAGGCCACATAAAAAACAAGAAAATATTTCTTACGGCTTAAAGCCTTGACAAAAGTTTCGATTTGAAAAGGCTGAAAATTCGGCTGAAGGCCACATACCAACTTGAAACAAATTTACGGCTTAAGGCCTAGACACAAGGAATTTTCAATTTTAAATCTTGAAAGGCTGAAACTCGACTAAAGGCCACATACCAAAAAGAAATATATATATATATATATATATATATATATATATATATATATATATATATATATATATAACATCTTAAGGCCTAAGAGGAAGCTTTGCAATTTTAATACGATTAAAGTCAGCTGAAGGCCACACAGAATACTCAAGACTAAAAAGGAAATCTCTGTGTAAAACCCAAGGAGCGGCCCTCAGAAGGTTCCAATGATCGGTCTGGGAAAGTAACACTAACGCACGTTTAGGTGAGACAGGCAGCCAGACCGACAACCTCTTACTCGGAAGGCAACCCAACCGAAAGCCAGCTGACGAACCAACCAACTAGATCAGTTCTGCTCCACCCGACCAGCAAAACAACAAGATGTGAATAGTACAACGTTCTGGACACTGGTACCCAATCCAGCCAAGTCAGAATAAACGCCCAAAACTACCAACAGGACCTCAGCTGTCGAACTACACGCCGTGCTGGACAGCGTCAACACGACGAGGAAAATACACTGCCAAAAACTACGTCAACGACCAGGGCAGGACACCTGAACGTCAACGGCTACAAGGCAGAAGATACCGCTGGCACACTTCACTAAACCGAGCGAGGTGGCGCAGTGGTTAGCACACTGGACTCGCATTCGGGAGGACGACGGTTCAATCCCGTCTCCGGCCATCCTGATTTAGGTTTTCCGTGATTTCCCTAAATCGTTTCGCCAACTTCCTTCCCTAATCTGACGAGACCGATGACCTCTCTGTTTGGTCTCTTCCCCCAAATCAATCCAAGAAAATCCACTTCACTAATGAAGGAATTAATTACATTAAGTTAAACACCACAAAGGAATACGGCTGCAATTCTAGCCGACTTCAATGCACACTCGTTGTTGCTCGCGGGAATCTCCCAGAAAGCGACAACCAGGATCAAACGAAGAGATGTGATAGCAGATGAGAATTGATAGTAGGTTAAGTGAGCACTCAACTTTAGTGTGCAGGATCGGTGGGCTAGGAACTTGATAACCCTCGCAAGAAGCGCCTCACAACTCCAATCGCGCGGGCACGCCGCCATAGGCTCCGGCCTGACTACGCGCCACGGAGACTTCCTCGCCGCTCTGCCCCAACAGACAGACTGCCTAGGCCCGGAAACGGTCAAAGGAGTAAATACACGTCGGCCGATGAGACAACCGACCGAACGACCAACCAGCGGTCGTTCCCGCTCCAGTCTCCTTCCGTCGGACAGTTCAAGTGTGTCGCCAGCGGTCGGCGAGCACTGGCTGTCGGCGCCTCACCGGCGCTCCATCCCCGACTTCACCGCTGCTGCGTCCCGACTGCACTGCTGGTCCGTCTCCAACTGACTGCAGACACACGACGACCCGGGAATACTATCGGTCGCTCCAGAGATGGCACGACAGTGCACTTATCGATAAGCGCTGCTGCTGCCACTCACGGCAGGTAAGGCAGGAAGTCAGTGACGGCAATAAATGAATAAATGGAATAAGAAAACGAGGCGGCAGTACCGTAAGAGAAGATGACAAACAATAAACGGCATGAACACGAGCCGCGCACGGCTCAAATAATATTCTGTTTCTGATCGGTCTGACGAAATGTTGAAATTGTGATTTGATTTCATACGAGTGAACTGTCGGGTCGTTTGCCGGTCGCTGTGGCCGAGCGGTTCTAGGCGCTTCAGTCCGGAACCGCGCTGCTGCTACGGTCGCAGGTTCGAATCCTGCCTCGGGCACGGATGTGTGTGATGTCCTTAGGTTAAGTTAGGTTTTAGTAGTTCTAAGTCTAGGGGACTGATGACCTCAGATGTGAAGTCCCATAGTGCTCAGAGCCATTTGAACCATTTTTTTGACGGGTCGTTTAGCAAATAAGTAAAAAGGTACTTTCGCGACAGATTCGAACCAGCGATCTATGGACGTGATCTTATAAAATTCAACTCTGTACCGCTCTAATAACCGAGCTACCGAATAATTCAGGTGTAGTTGGGTTAAACAACAATTTTCACTAGGAGCTTAATTTCGTTGAATGATGCTATCCTTCGTTGCAACAGTGGGAGAGCATATCTCGGAGATAAGTTAAAGTTAACTTCACAGTGCAACACATTTTTAATTAACTTAGTGAATTTACGCGTCGACATGATGGCAATTTGTCGGCACAGTGCAACCACATTTTACACACGTTGTCGTTCTCTGGAATCGTCAAAAACAACTTTTCAGGAGTTGTTATACATGTATTTGTACAGCTTGGTACTGCACAGCATCTGTAACACATTTTTCAAATCTAAATTCCAAACAAGACTGTCATGACATGACTCGAATGGGGCGTTTTAGTGAAATTTCAAATTATTTGAATTTCATTTCCGTTTTTATACAAGAATACTGAAATTCAAGAGGAAGAAAGCATGTTATGAGCATAATATGATTTAATTAATCATTTAAGGCAATTTCCGGAAAATAGTCAAATACTCTATTGCGGCAAGCGCCAAATGGAGTTTCTCTAAGTTAAAATTAATTAAGATTAGTTAAGAACATTTTATATTCGAACACTACACGAGATCGTCTTAATGGTTTGGCCATTTTGACAACTGAGCACGAAGTTGCTCATCAAGTAAATTTAAAAGATGTATTAAAGAAGGTTTGCGGAAATAACGGTAAGAAAAACCGTTTTTCTTTTATATTACCTTGTCTTATTTTCAAAAAATGACATTTAAACATGTAAAAAATTATATGGTCAACAATTGTGGCTAGCTACAGACATTTCTTAGTTGATTTCTACTGTTTGGTAGTGCTTGGTTGTCAATGTTATCTTATGTTTTTCTATCTAAATACAAGGCGTACAGCTTTGCTTCTGCCGCTTTTCCCCCATTTGAGGCTTTAATGAAACAAATTGGTTACACATGTATCATTCAAAGTGTTTTCCATCGCTGACCACTACTTTCTCCTTTCGGGCAGTGTACGAATCCCGCGTCGAAAAAATTGTTCATCTTTTGAAGCGATCCACGAATCGATCCAGTTTGTGACTTCTTCATGAGATCGGAAGTGTTGGTCAGCCAGGCCATGTGCCATTGATCTAAACAGGCGGCAGTCAGTGGGAGTAATGTTTGGAGAATACGGCGGGTGTGGTAGGACTTCCCATTTTAACGCTTCCATGTACGTTTTGACCTCTTTTGCAACGTGGGGTCGAGCGTTGTCGTGCTGCAAAATCACTTTATCGTGCCTCTAGTTGTATTGCGGCCGTTTGTCTTTTAATGCTCTGCTCAAACGCATCAACTGCGTTCGATAATGAGCACCTGTGATCGTTTCATTTGGTTTCAACACCTCATAGTACATGACGGGGCGTTGGAGGGGTGAAGTGCACTGCGGTAGTCGTCGTGGGGTTGTGGACCACTGTGGCTGCGGCGGGGACGGAGCCTCTCCGTCGTTTCTAGGCCCCCGGTTAACATACAATACAAGAGCACTGTATCTTATTTTGAAACATATGCAGTAGATTTTGATTCCAAATATAACAGAAACATCGGTACAGCAGAGCTAGTTACCGAAACAGCTCCTTTCGAACTCCAGCAGAAAGAGCACTAACAGACTGCCATTTGGATAATTTGAGTTTTTTGTTTTCGGTGTATGGGTTGCTAGATGCTTATGCAAACATCGAAATAACATTGAAGATATTTATGACAATTACAACGCACTTTCAGCAAATTAAAGATGATGAAAAACCTACTTATGGTCGAGTGTAATTGAAGCAGACTGTCAAATTCAACTATCTTGCAGCTGCTAAATTTGGTTCAAGTGACATTATGAATGTGTTTCCTTTGCTCAAAGCAAGGAAATGGAAAGTAAGAACATAACTCTTGGACAGGAATGTGTGCTCAACTCGTGGTTATAGCCGTTTTTCTTTATTTCCTATTAATGATTCATACACTGTTAATAATTTAGTAGGAACGATAAAATTTGTTCTTTACTTTGCGCCACCATAAAATCAATGTACAATAGGAGCCACAAACAGTAAGACATAGATTTTATTTTCAATTCTTTTAGAAACTTTGGACGATTTGTAGTTTATTTACTGCACTGATACATTTAATTTGCTGGGTGCAATATTTGTCTTGATGTTCGCTAAGTAAAAAGACGGCAACAGGAAAGTAAAAAAAGCACAGAAAATATGTCACAAAAAGCGCCAATAATTGCTTAAAACATGTTGTAACATACAATAAATAAGGTAGTATGAAAGTATCAATAGAAAACTATATTTCAAAAGACGAATTGTAAAAATGTAATAATGTTTTACTGTGTTTGTATAACCATGCCATTTTCTGCATGTTTTTGATTAAAAAAACCCACTGATGATGGTCATATTTGTCGCCGAAACTAGTTTGGGATAATAAAGAAATAAACGAATAACAAGGTGTTTTGCATCAAGGCGAACTCAGTCTCTGATATTACTGTTTTTCTATGCAAACACGGACCAAATGGAAGAGTTCCAAGATAATTATTGACACATTTACTTTGAACGTGTAGCACAGTCGGCAGCGTAAAAGAAAGATAATCATAAACAGTTCCTGATTCGATAGTTCAAACCTATACCTGAATCATTTTTTTCTAGTTCAATTTGAAATACCTACTTTTATGAATAATGCACGTCTTCTTGTTTCTAATTGCACAGTGGACGCGAAATTCCTGTTTTCATTTCAACTGCAAATTCTTAATTATCGATGTTTTATGAAAGATTGTTCATAAAAGTTGCTTAAACTAAGAAAACATAACAATTTAATTTTTAAGACAAAAATGAAAAATCAAATCCTCTTTATTTGAGCTATGTCCACGGAGGTAGATAAATATTGTAGAAACATGAAAAACAATATTTTGACTGCATCGTGCACGTCATACAGATGCTGCATTTTACATTTGCTGCTGTACCGTTACAATATGATCCCAACAGAACTGATCTGGAGCCAAGCTGCGGGATTTGGCCAGAGAAGTAACAAGACTGTTAAGCTGACAGACGCACTGGAAGTAACGCACGCAGCTTTTACACACGTCACTGCCGAATGCTGGCGAGATATAGAAGAAGTAAGAGAAAATGCGGCGCCTGGTTGGCTTCGTGGATTCTGTTGTTGATAGGCTCGTTATCAATGTAGCAGTTGACGCTTCCAGAATTGAAATGTATTTCTCGGATTCGGATGAGGAAGGAGCTAAGAGATTACCAGACGGCTGTCTGTAATTAATACCTTCAGTGGCTTCAGTATTCAACAGTACAGTGAAATCCCTGCAGTGCGCTTTTGCATTACACACAGCTCGCTCAGAACAATTACCCTATATTTAAGTTGGAAATTTTCATCGCTCTTGTTTGTAATTAGAACACTATGTCAGGTGAGAACGAGTGCGTTTTGTGCTTTCCGTCTGGTCACCTAAGAAACGCGCGGAAGTGCTCGAGTGTCTCCGCATGTTATTTCATTCTCTTTTCTGGGACAATTGGAAGTACACTGAAGAACGAAAGAAACCGGTAGACATACCTAATACCGTGTAGGGCCCCCGCGAGCCCGTAGAAGTGCCCCAACACGACCCTGCATGGACTCGACTAATGTCTAAACATGAATCCTGCAGGACTGTCATAAATCCGTAAGAGCACGAGGGGGTGGAGATCTCTTTTGAACAGCAAGTTGCAAGGCATCCCAGATATCCTAAATAATGTTCATGTCTGGGAAGGTAGGTGACCAGCGGAAGTGTTTAAACTCAGAAGAGTGTTCTGGAGCCACACTGTAACAATTCTGGACTTGCGGGCTGTCGCATTGTCCTGCTGTAGTTGGCTAAGTACGTCGGAATGCACAATGGATACGTATGGATACAAGTGATCAGACAGGATACTTCTGAACGTGTCACCTGTCAGTGTCGTATCTATACGTCTCAGGGATCCCACATCACTCCAACTGCACACACCCTACACACCATCATAGACCCTCCACCAGTTTGAACGCTCCTCTGCTGACATGCAGGATCCCTGCATTCGTGAGGTTGTTTCCATACCAGTACACGTCCATCCGCTCGATACAATTCGAAACGAGACTCGTCCAACCAAGCCACGTGTCTCCAGGCATCAACAGCCCAATGACGGTGTTGACGGGCCCGGGTAAGGACTAAAGCCTTGTGTCGTGTGGTCATCAAGGGTACACGAATGTGTCTTCGGCTCCAAGAACCCATATCCATGATGTTTCGTTGAATGGTTCTGACGCTGACACTTGTTGCTGACCCAGCATTGAAACCTGCAGTAATTTGCGGAAGAGCTGCTGCACTTCTGTCACGTTGAACGATTCTCTTCAGTCGTCTTGGTCCCGTTCTTGCAGGATCTTTTTCTGGCCGCAGCGATGTCGGAGATTTGATGTTTTACCGGATTCCTGATATTCACAGTACACATGTGAATTGGTCGTAGGGGATAATCCCCACTTCATCGTTACCTTGGAACTGCTGTGTCCCATAACACTACCCGTCGACTATAACACCACGTCCAAACTCACTTAAATCTTGATGACCTGCCATTGTAGCTACAGTAACCAATCTAAATTAAATGACATTGTTTGTTTCCTCGTCTCTTTTTACATCTGAATTGCAACTGCTCGCACCATTGCAGGTTAGCTGGACCGCTGGCTGGCCACTGTTGTCCAAATTTAATGCGCCGGTAAAGCTGTTGTCCCACGTTATCGCTCAGTCTATGTGCGTCTTACACAGCATAAAGCGTATCCTTATGATCGTGCTCGACTGTACTGGTCACAGATCGGCTTCCGTTCCACGTGAAACGAAATCCAACGAGATTCAAGCAAACTCGGAAGAATACATCGCTTAATGCTTACATCAGGTTTATTCGTATGATGAACGGATTATAGTCTGTGTCACTCGTATTACATCAAAGTTATGCCATACTCAGACTGTTAATACCGAATAAAACTATAGCACAGTCTAATATATACAGTCGCGACACTCGCGCAGATTTTTGTTATACACCATGACAACAGCGCACCAAGCGGTGGAGAAGCCACGCTGCTGAATACGGTAGTCAGTAAATGTACACAGTATCGTTTATATTCATTTTTAACATGGTTTTTACGAAAGGCAGCGTATGTAGCGCAATCAATTGCAGTAATAATAGGAAGAAGACACCACATTTGTCAGTCTTCAGGTTTCCTAAGGACCCTGAGGGGTATGAAACATCACATTAGAGCGCTCTTTATTTACGATTTTTTTCTAAACTGTATTGAATTACTGAATTTGTTTTTCTTTTTTAGAAGCAAGAACTGAATAACAAATAGTAGAAGACAGGACCTGCTGCAAAAAGATGTCCTTTATTTGCACAATAACGTGAAGTTTTGTGCGTTACATTTCGAGTCAAACCAGTTCATGAGCGCGGAAAAGAAGACATTGGTATGGAATGCAGTTCCTACGTTATTTGGCGTGTCGAATAAGCCACGACTAGTGACGATGAAGAGAAAATTGCCATACAAACGTGAAAGTGCTACTGCAAAAACAATAAAACTGTCTCCTGACACAGAAGAAACAGCTACCACAAGTGTTCCTGCACGAAAAACATATATAAAATCACCAACAACGGAATCTGCAACACAGACATCTTTTGAAGATGAAATGCTTAGATTACGTGAAATTATTCGCGTGTTGGAAAATCGTGTGAAATGTAAAAACGTGCAAATCATTAGACTTCGTACAAAATTACTACGTGACAAGGAAAGTGACCATCATAAGAATAAACTGCAACCACAACGTCACAGGACACATGTACAAAAGGACAAGCTCATTTTAAAAAGTATTGGTCCCAAGTACTTGAAAAAAGATGCTCTCGATTTATTGATAAGCGAAATCAGTATACCATTGAATGGAAACCGTGGTGCGAGATGGAAAGATGAAACTAAATTATTTGCACTTAATTTGTTGTATTATAGTACTCAGGCATACAGTTTTTTATCACACTGTTTTAGCCTTCCATCAGTACGTACCTTACAAAGGTATGTGGAAGATATCCAATTAAATTGTGGGATAAATAATAACATATTTTATCTTTTAAAGCAGAAAGTGCAGCAGTTACCAGAAACTGATATAATTGTTAATTTGTCTATGGATGAGATGTCACTAACGGAAAATTTTATATATGACAGCTCTAGGGATCGTGTTATTGGATTTGAAGACATGGCTTTCATACGTACATCTGTGGTTGCCAATACTGCATTAGTTATAATGATTAACGGCATCTTCTCAAATTTTAAACAGCCATTAGTACATTATTTCTCCAAAGGACCAGTAGGAGCCACCAATCTGACGCGCATATTTCTTGAAGTTGTCAAAAAACTCACAGAGATTGGTTTGGTTGTAAAAACACGTGTGACTGATCGAGGATCGAATTTTGTGGAGTGGAGGCACAGACTGGGTATCACACCAGTTAATCCATGTTTAGTACACGAAGGGAGTAAGATCCACTTTTTTATGACACCGTGAGGCTCCTTTACATTATTAAATTCAGGAATCAAGGCTTAGTCAGTAGGAGCAAGATAAGAAATAAAAAAGTGATGAAGCTGGCTCATTTGGGTTGCTAAAGTGTTAGGACTGACTCATTCATTTAATTTTATTTTCGTTAAATGTATCAGTGGGATATAATAAAGTTTTAAAACAGTCATGCTTCTTATCGAGATAATCTGATACCACAAAGAATAAGATGGAAATTGTATTTTTGGAAGCAGGCTTCCTGCAAAGCAGAACGTAATGAAAAGTGATGTGTTGCTTCATTTATACACAAGGAAGAGCATCTATATACTTCATATATGGGGCATATAGCGTGTATTCTCTTACTTTCAGTGGAATAAGTGCGATTGTATGCCACTTCTTAATTATTTCTTCAAGAATATGTTGCAGCTTATGTCACTTCATTCAATAGTTCGTGCTCTGTTTACTTATATTTCACGATGATTTATGTCTCTCGCTGTTCTCCTAACACTTGTGACGCAAAAATATACTAACTATTTTGTAAATTACGTACAAAACGAATTAAAAACAAACATTATTTTTACATCGCATCTGCCGTCAGAGGAAGGCGAGCTTTCTGGCCGCTAGGGGCGCTAGTGTCACTTGAACTGTCAAATGGTAACAACTTTCGCTGCAGTGAGTGTCGCGACTGTATACAGGGTGATTCAAAAAGAATACCACAACTTTAAAAATGTGTATTTAATGAAAGAAACATAATATAACCTTCTGTTATGCATCATTACAAAGAGTATTTAAAAAGGTTTTTTTTCACTCAAAAACAAGTTCAGAGATGTTCAATATGGCCCCCTCCAGACACTCGAGCAATATCAACCCGATACTCCAACTCGTTCCACACTCTCTGTAGCATATCAGGCGTAACAGTTTGGATAGCTGCTGTTATTTCTCGTTTCAAATCATCAATGGTGGCTGGGAGAGGTGGCCGAAACACCATATCCTTAAGATACCCCCATAAGAAAAAATCGCAGGGGGTAAGATCAGGGCTTCTTGGAGGCCAGTGATGAAGTGCTCTGTCACGGGCTGCCTGGCGGCCGATCCATCGCCTCGGGTAGTTGACGTTCAGGTAGTTACGGACAGATAAGTGCCAATGTGGTGGCGCTCCATCCTGCTGAAATATGAATTGTTGTGCTTCTTGTTCGAGCTGAGGGAACAGCCAAATGCTTGCTGGATGCGTGCTACATTTTCATCACTCGTTCTCGGCCGTCCAGAACTTTTCCCTTTGCACAAACACCCATTCTCTGTAAACTGTTTATACCAACGTTTAATACACCACCTATCAGGAGGTTTAACACCATACTTCGTTAGAAATGCACGCTGAACAACTGTCGTCGATTCACTTCTGCCGTACTCAATAACACAAAAAGCTTTCTGTTGAGCGGTCGCCATCTTAGCATCAACTGACGCTGACGCCTAGTCAACAGCGCCTCAAGCGAACAAATGTACAACTAAATGAAACTTTATAGCTCCCTTAATTCGCCGACAGATAGTGCTTAGCTCTGCCTTTTGTCGTTGCAGAGTTTTAAATTCCTAAAGTTGTGGTATTCTTTTTGAATCACCCTGTATATTAGACTGTGACTATATCACAAAATTTCTGGCGGGGCCGGAACCCTCTGGCCCTTTAGGGTGGTAGGACGTCAAAAGGGCCGACTTGGAGCAGGAGAGGCACCACAGAACAGTTTAATTTCCACTGTCTATACCTTTACAAAAAAATTCTTAAAACTTTGTCAGCACGGCCGGGAAGGATTCGGGCTTCACACTCATAGGAGTGTAAGTTCAAAAACATAACAAAATTATTTTTTTACTTTTAGCAAAATAAATTTCTTTTACAGCCCCAAGTAGGAGGAGGTGGAAGATTCATCACTGGCAAAATGTTCTTGCTACCAATACAGCCATATGCTACCCTCAAATTCACATCATAACCTTTGTTTACGATTTTAGATGTCATGCATGACGCACCAACCTTGCATTTGCTGCATATCACAGATAAGTTCATACCAAGCCTTTCCTGGAACTCTCGTCTTCCACCACACACACACACACACACACACACACACACAATGCTTGCACATAACATTGTCCAATATTAACTGTGACAGTATGTTAACATCACAATAATATTGCATGAAACTTCAGATTCACAGTCTCAATTTTCAATAGCAACAAAAACAAGTTTCCTTCTTGAAGCACTCGGTGGTGGTTTGTTTGCCGGCTCTGAGAGGTTGCAGCCTTAAGCCACTAGTGTAAAACTGGTTGTAGCTCACTTTACTGTGTATCTGTTGCCCTGGTGACGTTGTTTGCGGTTGAAACAACGAATACTAGGCATCTTGTGCAATAATATGCCACAAGCGAACACAAAACAGTACAACCAAATGAAAATCGTTTCGAAATTTACAACTCCACACAGAACATCTTTCAAAACAGAACAAACAAAATCAGCGATCAAAACATTGCATGACGATAGCAGCGGAGAATGTATCGATATCAATACTCCTTTGTTTCACGAATGGCAATGTCTGGCGCAAATGTAAACATTCGAATGCTACAGAGCGAAATACCGTTACGTGTGATAGATGACTGCACCATGTTGAATAATGCTTTTCGTGCAGCCACAGGACGTCGTGTTGCGACTCAAACTATGCGCAATAGGCTGCATGATGCACAACTCCACTCCCGACGTCCATGGCCACGACAGCTTGCAGCTTGGTACAGATGGGCCCAACAACATGCCGAAAAGAACGCTCAGGATTGGTATCACGTTCTCTTCACCGATGAGTGTCTCGTATGCCTTCAGTCAGGCAATCGCCGAAGACTTGTTTGGAGGCATCCTGGTCAGGCTGAACGCCTTAGACACACTGTTCAGCGAGTGCAGCAAGGTGAAGGTTCCCTGCTGTTTTGGGATGGCATTACGTGGGGCCGACGTACGCCGCTGGTGGTCATGGAAGTCGCCGTTACGGCTGTACGATACGTGAATGCCATCCTCCGACCGATATAGCAACCATATCGACAGTATATTGGCGAGGCATTCGTCTTCATCGACGACAATTCATGCCACCATCGTGCACATCTTGTGAATGACTTCCTTCAGGATTACGACATCCCTCGACTAGAATGGCAAGCTTGTTCTGACATGAAACCTATTGAATATTCCTGGGATAGATTGAAAAGGGCTGTTTACGGACAACGTGACCCACCAACCACTCTGAGGTATCTACGCCGAATCACCTTTGAGGAGTGGGGCAATCTGGACCAACAGTGCCTTGATGAACTTGTGAATAGTACGCCACGAAGAATACAGGCATGCATCAATGCTAGAGGACGTGCTACTGGGTATTAGAGGTACTAGTGTGTACATCAATCTGGACTACCACATCTGAAGATCTTACTGTCTGGTGGTACGACATGCAATGTATGGTTTTCATGAGCAATAAAAAGGGGAGAAATGATGTTTATGTTGATCTCTATTCCAATTTTGCGTAGAGGTTCCGGAACTATCGGAGGTGATGCAAAACTTTGGTTGATGTGTGTACTTATAATGTTAAATTTGATGTGTGTACTTACAATGTTAAATTAGTCAATTTTAGGTACATTTATCTCCTGAACGGTTCATAATAATATAATATTTTAATGGCTGGTGGAGGAAGAGTCTCTCTCCATTGACCTATTTTTGTAAATAAGTCGCTTGCACAATTTATTTTTTAAACAATTTTTTTGCAAGTTCTAAATTTTTTTCACATATTTAAGCTTTATTAATTCATAATTTATACAATATTAAACTGAACTCCTTTCAAAAATTCTTCATTGATGTTCAGACCAGTTTCTGTAAGCTGTGTAATTTTCACTGTTCCAGAAGAAGATGTGCCTAATCATTAAAAAAATAAAATCTCAGGAATCCATATTTAAGGATGGATATAGTTTGTTATTGACCTTAGAACATCCCTGCACCATGTCCTGGGTCATCTGCATTTTCTTCATCCTCCCCGGATCTCGTGGCATTCCTTGAGTGCGTTATTGCCTTACTAGCTATCATAGTTACTTCATAATCTGTTTCCTTCACACGGACAGCATCCAATTCGGAACACGCCGTCACCATATTTTCCCCAGGTTGTATGACTAACTTTTTAAGCAACCTAACTCTCCCAACATTGCCACCATTAAATAAAAGAACTGCACCATAAACACCCAAATTCGATGTATCTGTACCTACAAATACTGTTTCAGGAAATCTAGATCACATGACTGTTAAATGATTCATTTAGGTTCTATGTTTCTGCACGCAACAGGTTCTCGTCAGTTAAACTTCTAAAACTTGGCTTTATTACATTGCACACTTCAACAGGCAATGAGTACCTATGACTGTACTGTTCACCATCTGCTAGAACACGGTTGTATTTGCACCAGGAGGTTGGTCCTTTTGGGCACAAGGCATAACAAGACTCCTTGTCAGTTGACAATTTATGAAAATAAGTTGCCTAGATATCCTGCTTCCTTTTTATCTCACTGTCACTGTTCCTTTTAATTTTCTGGACATGCCCAATACATTACAGCTTTTTCACACTGACGTCTCCATATGGTTTTGCTTCTGCCACACTCTTGAAGCTCTTACTGTCCCGTCCCCATCCCTTAAATATTTTACATACCTTATCCCAAACATATCAAGTGACCTGGAAAAATGTTTACTGCACCTGCAGCCTCCATGTTCCCACTAGACACCTCAAAATTTAAACTCCATTCAGAACTTTCCTTATGATTTAAGTTTTTATTTGTCCTTTATAAATTCACATTTATGACAGTATTTACTCAGTAGCTCTACATCTAACACTTAGCCATTATTCATGCTTGTTGTAGTTACTGCACCATTCAGACTTGTGACGCCCTCTACGCTGCCATGTCCCATCAACAGCCACAGCAATATCTGTGGAATTATCATTCATTTCAGTTTCCTCATTGACAGCAGCCTTCATAGAGGCAATAGCAAAATGCTTAGCAGCTTCATATAATGTACCTATATACTTCTGAAATCTTGTTGGTCCACTTGGGAGGTCCATGACTGCACATAGTGTCTTGCCAGGTAATTCACCTTTACCTGTAGTATGCAGTCCCTACATGAACCTAATATTAGTTTCATACCCACTATCAACCGTCTTACTGGTACGAAATGACTACTGAACGTTACAGTTTTTGCAGTTCAAAAACAGTTTCCTTTCAAGTCCATATCGTGCAGTGGTATCTTCATAACAAAATAAACTGTCACTACATCTACATCTACATCTACATACATACTCCGCAATCCACCATACGGTGCGTGGCGGAGGGTACCTCGTATCACAACTAGCATATTCTCTCCCCGTTCCACTCCCAAACAGAACGAGCAAAAAATGACTGCCTATATGCCTCTGTACGAGCTCTAATCTCTCTTATCTTATCTTTGTGGTTTTTCCGCGGAACGTAAGTTGGCGGCAGTAAAATTGTACTGCAGTCAGCCTCAAATGCTCGTTCTCTAAATTTCCTCTGTAGCGATTCACCTAAAGAACGCCTCCTTTCCTCTAGAGACTCCCACCCGAGTTCCTGAAGCATTTCCGTAACACTCGCGTGATGACCAGTAACAAATCTAGCAACCCGCCTCTGAACTGCTTCTATGTCCTCCCTCAATCCGACCTGATAGCGATCCCAAACGCTCCAGCAGTATCCAAGAATAGGTCATATTAGTGTTTTATAAGCGGTCTCCTTTACAGATGAACCACATCTTCCCAAAATTCTACCAATGAACCGAAAACGACTATCCGCCTTCTCGACAACTGCCATTACTTGCAGGTCCCACTTCACATCGCTCTGCAATGTTACGCCCAAATATTTAATGGACGTGACTGCGTCAAGAGCTACACAACTAATGGAGTATTCAAACATTACGGGACTCTTTTTCCTATTCATCTGCATTAATTTACATTTATGTATATTTAGAGTTAGCTGCCATTCTTTACACCAATCACAAATCCTGTCCAAGTCATCTTGTATCCTCCTACAGTCACTCAACGACGACACCTTCCCGTACACCACACCATTGTCAGCTAACAGCCGCACATTGCTATCCACCCTATCCAAAAGATCATTTATGTGGATAGAAAACAACAGCGGACCTACCACACTTCCCTGGGGCACCCCAGATGATACCCTCACCTCCGATGAACACTCACCATCGAGGACAACGTACTGGGTTCTATAACCGACAGACTTTACAAATTGCAAATGAAGATATGGCTGATGACAATAGTTCAGTATCTATTACAATATTGCCACTTGTCTGTTCATTATTATATTTAGTACTTGCAAACGATTCTGCACTTGAATCAGTGTTCAGCTTTCTTGTGGAAGGACTGGTTCTAATACTCGTATTTTCAGTGCTAGAAATATCACTTCCAAACACTGAGGAAGTTGGAGTTGAACCTAACCTAGAAGAGCTTGCAGCACTCTCACTGACAAAATCCCCGTTATTTGTACTATTATCATCATTAGCTGCATTTGCTTTCGGGTTTCTTCCACGCCCTCCTTTGCAGTTTCTTGTAATCTCTTTCAGTTCGAGGCATCATGTCACAAAAACCAACTTTCCGGTGTAAAAAAGCACAGACAACGCTCCGGAAACACAAGGAACAGGTGAATGTAGTATGCGAACAGGGCAGCCAACTGTGAGGACGAAATATTTTCACAAATCAGCAAATTAGATTTTTGAAGTTCACGAAGTTGACAGAAGGCAAATGGGGGGCGCGGCAACATGGGCTGCCCTCAAAGTAAATGAATATTTAAAGCCTTTAACGGCTAAAACGCCCTTAGAAAACATATTTCTCTAGTGAAATACACTCCAAGGTATGTTTATTGACAAACATTTTTTTTTTAATATTTTGCCCCCTACGAAAGTACAATCTCTCCTTATGAAGGCTGTGCAGGGGTTGGACAAAAACATGGAAAAACAGTTAGAAATGCATGCTTGGACACAAATCCATATGCTAGGCAAACCTACACGTCGCGTTGTTGCATTTGACCACGAGCGGCACTTATGCAATGCCCTTAACGTGTTGCAAGTGTCGGGCGAGACCAGAACAGAGTTCTGTGCAGTTGTGAGAGCATTATGTCGGGCCTACGTATAGTCTAACGTGGACAAATTGTTGACGCTCGCATGGAGGGTGCTTTCTTAACCAAGGGAGCCG
Organism: Schistocerca americana; assembly: GCF_021461395.2. Taxonomy (NCBI): domain Eukaryota; kingdom Metazoa; phylum Arthropoda; class Insecta; order Orthoptera; family Acrididae; genus Schistocerca; species Schistocerca americana. The sequence goes on from NC_060127.1 coordinate 119,068,110, forward strand.
AAGTGTTGGTGTTTCAAGAGGCACCATATGGAGAGACGATAACGCATACGAGGAAGTTAGTAAAAAATATCACCACTAAGCCACAACACGGAATAAAGTGCTACTGAGTGACGGTAATGGGTGGGCATTGAAGAGGATTGTGACGAAAAATAAGGGACGACAGTTGCAAAAAGTCACAGCAGTAACGAATACTGTCAGCACCAAAACGACACGTCGGGAGCTCCAGAATCACGGAATTTAAGGGTGAGCTGGAATTCCAAAACCACTCATCAACAAAGGAAATGTCCTTAACTGGAAAACGCAGTGCCGAAGCTAGGAAGCAATAGAAAAATGTCACTTGGTCCGATGAGTGTCGTTTCGCACTGTTTCTGACTTCTGGCCAGGTTTACGTCCTACGGCGAAACTTGGTGGGGGTTCAGTGAATGTTTGGCCCCCCGACTGTGCTATTCCATGGGCCCCATGGTTACTCTGCAAGGTCGCTTTACTGCCCAAGATTATGTCATCGTTTTTCCGGATCAGGTCTAAATGATCACAATGATACAATGTTACGATGTTTGTTCCCTAACGGTGATGCCGTGTTCCAAAACGAAACGGCCCCTCTTCACACAACTTGCATTGTCCAGGTCCGGTTTTGTGAGCACGAGTATCTCCCATGGCTACAGCAGTCTCAATACTGCTGAGCCTCTGTGTCCTACTTTGGATAGATCTCTATACACCTTCATCGCCGTTGCCTAACCTTGCCGCTACTTTGCAGGAAGAATGATACAAAATTTCTTCAAAATCCATACTGGACCTGTATCATCCATTTGTGGAGACTGTAAGCAGTTTTGAATGCCACCGGTTTTCCTACTCCGTATTAGCAGTGGTAATATGTTGTGCTTTTTACATTTCCACATTTTTGCCCACTTCTTGTATGTGCATGCATGTAAAAGGTATGCCCTTGTAAAACCGAATGGTTCTTTTGCAAATAAAAACTTTGAAGTCCTGTGCGCAACCTAAATTCAAAGCAATCTCCTGTCTTTATACAGGCAGAAGGTACATCATTGTGAAATGAAGTGAACCTTTTAGCTAAAGCCTGATTTATTGTGATACTCACCGCGATGACGGAGCAGCAAGCAAGCTGGCTGCCAACCTGAAACAACGAACAACGTCTTACTTACAAACTGCTACAAGTGTATCAGAATAGACCTTTTACATTTTATTCACTTACAGCAATAGTTATACAGGGTGGTCCATTGGTAGTGACCGGAGCAAATATCTCAGGAAATAAGCATCAAACGAAAAAATTACAATGAACGAAACTCGTCTAGCTTGAAGGGGAAAACCAGATGGTGCTTTGGTTGGCCCGCTAGATGGCGCTGCCATAGGTCAAACGGATATCAATTCCTTTTTTTTAAATAGGAACCCCATTTTTATTACATATTCGTGTAGTTCGTAAAGAAATATGAATGTCTTAGTTGGACCACTTTTTTCGCTTTGTGACAGATGGCGCTGTAATAGTCACAAACGTACAAGTACGTGGTATCACGTAACATTCCGCCAGTGCGGACAGTATTTGCTTCGTGATACATTACCCGTGTTGAAATGGACCGTTCCGGAGGTCGCCGCCATCAGTGTTTTGTGTGTTTAGTGTTTAGTGTTTAGTGTTCACCGTCCCCTCCATCGTTCACCAGTGCCATCATCATCTTCAGTGGTTGTGCGTCGTCTCATCAGCTAGCAGTGTGGATTATCGACGAGTGTGAACGGCTCCGTGATTGTCTCTATGTGTCTCCTGTTTTATTGCCCACCGCCCTGTGACTTCTGTGTCTTCTCACTGTTTTTGCTGCTTGTGTCTTCTATGGCTGAAGAGCAGCGTAGTGTGCTGCTGACAGCCTGCCTGTTGTACAGGTTTTAAAATAACAATAAAGTAAAAAAAAAAAAAATGGACCGTTTACCAATTGCAGAAAAGGTCGATATCGTATTGACGTATGGCTATTGTGATCAAAATGCCCAACGGGCGTGTGCTATGTATGCTAATCGGTATCCTTGACGACATCATCCAAGTGTCCGGACCGTTCGCCGGATAGTTACGTTATTTAAGGAAACACGAAGTGTCAGCCACATGTGAAACGTCAACCACGACCTGCAACAAATGATGATGCCCAAGTAGGTGTTTTAGCTGCGGTCGCGGCTAATCCGCGCATCAGTAGCAGACAAATTGCGCGAGAATCGGGAATCTCAAAAACGTCGGTGTTGAGAATGCTACATCAACATCGATTGCACCCGTACCATATTTCTATGCATCAGGAATTGCATGGCGACGAATTTTAACGTCGTGTACAGTTCTGCCACTGGGCACAAGAGAAATTACGGGACGATGACAGATTTTTTGCACGTGTTCTATTTAGCGACGAAGCGTCATTCACCAACAGCAGTAACGTAAACCGGCATAATATGCACTATTGGGCAACGGAAAATCCACGATGGCTGCGACAAGTGGAACATCAGCGACCTTGGCGGGTTAATGTACGGTGCGGCATTATGGGAGGAAGGATAATTGGCCCCATTTTATCGATGGCAATCTAAATAGTGCAATGGATGCTGATTTCCTACGTAATGTTCTACCGATGTTACTACAAGATGTTTCACTGCATGACAGAATGGCGATGTACTTCCAACATGATGGATGTCCGGCACATAGCTCGCGTGCGGTTGAAGCGGTATTGAATAACATATTTCATGACAGGTTGATTGGTCGCCGAAGCACCATAGACCATGGCCCGCACGTTCACCGGATATGGCGTCCCAGGATTTCTTTCTGTGCGGAAAGTTGAAGGATATTTGCTACCGTGATCCGCCGACAGCGCCTGACAACATGCGTCAGCGCATTGTCAACTCATGTGCGAACATTACGGAAGGCGAACTACTCGCTGTTGAAAGGAATATCGTTACACGTATTGCCAAATGCATTGAGGTTGACGGACATCATTTTGAGCATTTATTGCATTAATGTGGTATTTACAGGTAATCACGCTGTAACAGCATGCGGTCTCAGAAATGATAAGTTCACAAAGGTACATGTATCACATTGGAACAACCGAAATAAAATGTTCATACGTACCTACGTTCTGTATTTTAATTTAAGAAACCTACTTGTTACCAACTGTTTGTCTAAAAGTGTGAACCATATGTTTGTGACTATTACAGCGCCATCTATCACAAAGCGAAAAAAAGTGATCCAACTAAAACATTCATATTTCTTTACGTACTACACGAATATGTAATAAAAATGGGTGTTACTATTTAAAAAAACGTAGTTGATATCCGTTTGGCCTATGCAGCGCCATCTAGTGGGCCAACCACAGCGCCATCTGGTTTCCCCTTCAAGCTAGACAAGTTTCGTTCTTTGTAGTTTTTTCGTTTGACGCTTATTTCGTGAGATATTTGGCCCGGTCACGATCAATGGACCACCCTGTATAACAGTGTATAGCAATACTGATGAAATGGCTTGAGAGTGGTGTTATCACGCATTGGATACAAATGACAATGAATTACACCTACTAGAGACAGTGATCAATGGGGATGCACGAAATGAAATTCCGACCCTGCAATTCCTAAGCAAACCGATGGATAACAAACAGAGGTTAATGCTTCTTTCTCATTATCCTTCTGTCGCAAATGTTGAATTAGATGGTAAAGCTGTATTCTGAAAGTAAATCAATATAATTTGAGCAGGTACCAGCTGGGGGTTATGAGATAAACTTCGCAATGCATTTTGATTAGCAAATAGAAAAGGTAATTGGCGCAGGATTTTTGTTTGTATTATAAGTGTTCGCCCGCAGCCTTAAAAACCATTCGGCTATGGATGAGTACATTTTTAAGAAACTATGTGATGTATGTAATTAACGCAACTAAGTCAATCATAATAATATTAATTATTACTTATAAGACAATAAAATAATTTATTAACATGTCATTTTTACAATGTTTTATTGGCACTTCATTTTTACAGTGTCTTCACTGGCATTCCATTTTTGCATTGTTTTATGTGAACTTTAAATAAAATAAGTTTCGTATATATTTGTCTTAGTTTGGCATATAGTTGTCTTGCAAATTTATCTCCCACCTCAAAAGATTTATTCTGCAAATAAAATAATGTTGAAGGAGGTAATTTATAAGTTTCACATAATGGGTTTCTTTCTCAAATTCAGTTGCTGTAAAAAGATGGTCACTGTTCATAAATACGGAATTTGTCAACAACTGCAACACTTCTGTTTGGAACCTCAATAAACTCAATTACAAAGCCTTGTTTTTCAAACCAGAATCTAATGTTTCTAACGCCACTGTGATTGAATGAGCGGCGTAAGTATGTGTTAAAATAGAACGCCGAATAAATAATGCCGAAGTCCTTTAGCTGTATATCAGGAGGCCTCAACCCTCCAAGGGGATGGAGCCTCGCGAGAAGCGAAAAAATTTGTGCGACATACTACGCTTCAGACAAAACATAGTACATAAGATTCTTTGCATATGTCTATTTAGATTCATGGTTACTATTAAATTACGTATCTGACATTTACTGATACAATCTATATACTGCGGTAACACTTGTTGTGGTTGTGGTCAGTTTGTCTCATGCATTGGCTACTGACAGCTAGTCTTGTGGCGCCCTGGTAGGCATGACGTGTTATGTTATGGGAACGATGTTTTGGCGAATTGCTATGCACGTAGTAATTTTTGTTATGAGGTGCCAGTCATCGCTCATTTCATGTTTTATGTACCTGGAAATTCGACAAAGATTTTATGTGTAGCTGGAACAAGAAGTTTATAATAACCATTATGAAGGCATGTTCTCATTTGGTTCTTCTACAGGTGAATGTTGAATTATTCGTATAACAGTCTGTGGTATTTCTTGTAATTTTGTTAGAGTGTAAGTAGGCTGTTTAGGTTTTTATGTTGGTAACGCCATGTAGCGCTCTGTATGAAAATCACTGACTGTGCTGTGTGCAGTCTGTGGCTGGTTTGCATTGTTGGAATTTGCTATTGTAGTGTTGGGCAGTTGGCTGTTACCAGCGCGTAGCGTTGCGCAGTTGGAGGTGAGCCGCCAGCAGTGGTGGATGTGGAGAGAGAGATGGCAGAATTTTAAGAGCGGTCGATCTGGACGTGTGTCCGTCAGAGAGAGTAAATTTGTAAGACTGGATGTCATGAACTGATATATATATATATATATATATATATATATATATATATATATATATATATATATATAAAATGACTTTTGAACACTATTAAGGTAAATACATTGTTTGTTCTCTATCAAAATCTTTCATTTGCTAAGTATGCCTATCAGTTGTTAGTGCCTTCAGTAGTTAGAATCTTTTATTTAGCTGGCAGTAGTGGCGCTCGCTGTATTGCAGTAGTTCGAGTAACGAAGATTTTTGTGAGGTAAGTGATTCGTGAAAGGTATAGGTTAATGTTAGTCAGGGCCATTCTTTTGTAGGGATTATTGAAAGTCAGATTGCGTTGCGCTAAAACTTTTGTGTGTCAGTTTAGTGTTGATCAGAATAGGAAAAGAGCGAAATGTCTGAGTACGTTCAGTTCTGCTCAGCTGTTTGACAATCAAATAACGTAGAGAGTTATCAGCACAGTAATTCATAAATTTTTCTAAGGGGACGTTTCAAGTGGTCTAAAGAGGGTAACTTAGTTTTAACGAAACCGGTTATTTCCAATTAAGTAAGAAGTTCTTCTTCTTCTAACTAATCACTACAAATTGGCCCTTCGAGCTCAACATGAGTAAACTAATCGAGTAGTGGTACAGGGTATCCTCTGCCATACACCATACGACAGCCTCCGGAGTATATATGTAGATATAGATGCACAAAGAGACTCTTCAGAGGCATATGGATTCTTAAATTCGCATGCCAAAGCATCCGCTCTCTAATCATATTTCTCATTAATAATGAGAGTGACTTTAGGGGGACTTGTGAAGTTCATAACAACACTAACAAAAGTGAAAATATTTTGCGCATATATACTACACGTAGTCATGTAGGATTCAGAATGGAGCTCTACATTCCGGTGTAAAAGTCTACAATAGATTAGCGCAAACATCAGATAAGACACTGAAAATCCCACTTGTTCAAGGATAAAGAATAATGATGTACATTTTAATTTTATTAGTATATAGACAGGTGATGGCGTTCTGTGTAACACATACTAATACTATAAATGCAAAACTAATTCTGACAGGTTTTCTTGAGTATACTGCTAAGTCGATTTTGATGAAATTCCTAAATGAGGAATATAGATTACATTAGAAAGCATGTAGTACAACATAATTATTGACTGGAAGAATATTGCACAAATTGAGGAAAAAGCTATTTAGTCTTCGACTTTTCAACTTCGTCATATTTGTGAAAACGCTTTTAGTGGATCATGTGTTCTATGTAATATGATTCAACTTAATGATACGATGCTTCAACGTGTGTAATCAGTAATTTATTAGTGATATTATTAAAAGAGAAAGCAACTCTACCCCTAACGTTTTCAGAACTAAATCGTTGAAACGAATTCAATGACATTTCGTATGGAGATAGCAGAAACCTTGAGGAAGAATATAAGCACCTTTAGAAAGAAAAACAATAATAAATCGACGCCTAATAGGGAATGCAACACCATTTTTACAACAGTGAACATAAACCACTTTAAAAACATTATTAAATGTGTTGTATAGTGTGCACATCATATAATGCCTAGCAACTTCAATAGCACGATGCATATAAGCGCCCTCTTGCCCACGTCCGTACACGTGCTCCACCAAGTAGCGACCACAGGAGTGGTGGGGGTGGGAGGGGGTGCTACGTCATCAACTATGCTTACGTGAACAGGCAGACAGGTGAGAACAGCTGACGATATCGCACATACACTATGTAACCAAAAGTATCCGGACAACCCCCCCCCCCCCAAAAAAAACATAGGTTTTTCATGTCAGGTGCATTGTGCTGCCACCTACGGCCAGATACTCCATATTAGCAACCACAGTAGTCATTAGACATCGTGAGAGAACAATTGGGCGCTCCGTGGAACTCACGGACTTTGGTCAGGTGATCGGGTGTAACTTGTGTCGTACGTCTGTACGCGAGATTTCCACACTACTAAACATCCCTAGGTCCATTGTTTCCGATCTGATAGTGAAGTGGAAACGTGAAGGGACACGTATAGCACAAAAGTGTACAGGCCGACCTCGTCTGTTGACTGACAGAAACCGTCGACAGTTGAAGAGGGTCGTAATGTGTAATAGGCAGACATCTATTCAGACCATGACACAGAAATTTCAAACTGCATCACAATGCACTGCAAGTATTATGACAGCTCCGCGGGAGTTGAGAAAACTTGGATTTCATAGTCGAGCGGCTGCTTATAAGCCACACATCGCGCCGGCAAATGCCAAACGACGCCTCGCTTGGTGTAAGGAGCGTAAACATTGGACGACTGAACAGTGGAAAAACGTTGTCTGGAGTGACGAATCACTGTACACAATGTGGCGATCCGATGGCAGGTTGTGGGTATGGCGAATGACCGGTGAACGTCATATGCCAGCGTGTGTAGTGCCAACAGTAAAATTCGGAGGCGGTGGTGTTATGGTGTGGTCGTGTTTTTCACGGAGTGGGCTTGAACCCCTTGTTGTAAGAGGAAGAGAACTGACTTTTTTAAACAGTAGCTGCCGTTCTATTATTATTATTTACATTTGGGCCCTACCGAGTCATTGCGATGTATGAGGGTGTGTTGAAAAGTAATGCCTCCATTTTTTTAAAATGTGAAAACTATTAAAGCTTTGTAAATAAAAGCTGGGATAATTTTTCGATTCCGCGACTGTAAAAATTGTGTGGTTTTGAGGTGAAAAACTCGTCGAGTCATGTTCAGAGCGCATTTTCATGTCGAAACAAATTTCCTTGAAGGGAGTTCGATAGAGAGCGGAAAAGGCGAAAATCTGAGTGCGCATCATCAAGTGAGTAAGGTGGGTGCGGAATGGCTGCCCAACCCATCTACTAGATGGTTTTTGTCAGTTTAGTAGAATATGGGTGGGCGTATCGTGGAGTAGCATCGCTTAACGCAGTATTCCTGGTCGCTGTTCTTGGATTGCTTATGCAAGACCTCTCAGTTGTTGACAGTTCAAAAATGGTTCAAATGGCTCTGAGCACTATGGCACTTAACTTCTGAGGTCATCAGTCCCCTAGAACTTAGAACTACGTAAACCTAACTAACCTAAGGACATCACACACATCCATGCCCGAGGCAGGATTCGAACCTGCGACCGTAGCAGTCCCGCGGTTCCGGACTGAAGCGCCTAGAACCGCACGGCCAACGCGGCCGGCAGTTGTTGACAGTAAATGTCAGCGTTGATGGTTACTCCTCGGCAAAGCATTCCGTAGCACAGCACACCGCCGCTGCTCTACCAGATGCATAACAACATCTTCTGTGGATGCATGCCGGTCTTTGTACTAGGTTGTTGCTGCTTTCTTGGGGCTCAACTATTCTTTTATTGCCGGCCGCGGTGGCCGTGCGGTTCTAGGCGCTCCAGTCCGGAGCCGCGCTGCTGCTGCGGTCGCAGGTTCGAATCCTGCCTCGGGCATGGATGTGTGTGACGTCCTTAGGTTAGTTAGGTTTACGTAGTTCTAAGTTCTAGATGTTAAGTCCCATAGTGCTTAGAGCTATTTGAACCATTTTTTGAAGAATGTGTTGGAAATGTTCCGATTTCCCTACTTGGCACTCCATTTTAAAGCGTCCACAGCTCCACTCACCATCTCCAAATGACAAAATGACAATATTTAAACTCAAATAGATGACAATCGATAAGCAAACCCAAAGCAAACGGGATACGAACATGCAAAACAAAACCGCTACGAACGTATGCACCAACCTAATAACATTCTACATCTTTATTCTTCATGTCTACATACTTGCAGCCCTCTGACGTTGGAGATCTGCAGAATGAAGCTCATAACATGGCGGTGTGTAACGTAACTACGTCGGTGTTGCAAAACTGCGGGCTGCAATCTATACAGAATCTTTTTGACTATGGCATATTTTATAAATATGGGTGAATATTATTATGGAATTGTGGAAATTTATGCTTCGGCAAGCGTAAATTACAATGGATGCAACCTAAACTCATAGTATATTCATATACTGGAAATAGTTCAGTAACTGAATCACTGTGAAGCAAAATTCTTCAAACTTAATCTATCCCAATTAAGTTTTCTGTTCTATTGTTACTTAAATATACGCATGAGACTAGTTACTTTTAATACTTAAATATTCACGTACAACTGTTAGTACCTGGCATAGTTAGAAGTATCACTTCTTACCCTTAATCAAAAGTAAATGGATTTGATATTTCACACACACACGCCACCTTTTATGACTTTATAATAAAAATTATTTTTATCTGAAAATGTCTACAATACTGTTGAACGCACAATATTGTCACTTCACTTCTTACTTTATTTTAATCTTTTTAACTTCTTTGCTTGAAGTGAAGATCAGCAGGCAAGCAGTATGCTGAAAAACGGTCAAGTTATGTTTTTTGTAATCTCAGGGAAATTTATAATTGTTTTCTCGCCTCGCGAGAAATTCAGAATAATTTGATTTAATCTCGTGAGTATCGCGTTGGCACCGTAAGTAAAAATGTAGTAAAGAAATATCTATAACATTTATAAATTGGAGATTTGGGACTTCTATTACGAAATGAAAGCAGAAATGTTAAATTAAACAATTATTATTAACGAAGTAAATAATTTGTACAGAAATCTAACTGTTTGTGAATATTTTCACAGTTTTGACCATAACAAAGAATTGTGTCGTATTTCGGCAAAATATTTGGAAATTACAATACTCTTATCTCAACTCTGGAGCGCAAGAATAAAGCATTCATAATAAGGATATATTAGTACTCCCAATTGGCGATAATAATAGAAAGATTAAATAAATTACGAGCAGGAATACAAATTTAGTTCATTCGAACAAAATCGAAGAAAATAGAAGTCTGATAGCGTAAGATGCTGTCGGAAAGGCGCGCGATTAAAGAAGAGAAAAAAAAACGAGCGCGCGTTCTTATATACAACAAAATACAAGTGATAATGATACGCCGCTCTCATATTCGTTGACTTGCAGCGCAGTTCATTGACTCGGTGGTTAAATTATATCTTTAAACCTTAATATCCGATAGAAAAAGAAAATAGTACGTTATTACGTCGCGGGCAGGGCACAGTATTATAAATCGAGTTCCGAATTCATAGAGTTCATCGACCTCTCCTTCCATATGACGTTGCCAGACCACACACGAGCCCCGCGACATCTGCAACAATCAGATGCCTTGGGTTCAGTGTCAGACGTCATCCTTCTTGCAGCATCGACTTGGCCTCATCCGATTTTTACCTGTTTCCAAAACTTAAAGAACACCTTGGAGGACTTCGCAGTGATAGTGATGAAGCGGTGCTAGCAGAGGTAAGGTTGTGGCTTCGTCGACGAAGTCCAACATTCTACAGTGACGGCATCAACACACTAATCTATTATTAGAAGAAATATATTTGTCATCAGCGTGACTATATTGAGAAATATGTAGACATGAAGAATAAAGATGTAGAACGTTAGTAATGGTTGTTTTATTTGAAAAGCTTAAAGTTTTCACATAAATAATCCGAAAGCATTACTTTTCACCAGGCCCTCGTACAACATGGATCATTGTCGGAGTTTTGTTTCATGTTTCCTTTGTGTTCACACTACTTTAATTCTCCTACGCGTTCGTGAGACCAAGCTGGTCCGGTCTTCTTGCGATTCCCAGTGAGGCCACCTGCCCGGTCGAGGATTTTGCGCCTAAACATTCTGCGTTTTGGATATAAATTTGTGTTACTTCTGCTTGTTTCGGGTGTTCTTGGACTGTGCTGACCCATTTCACTGTTTCAACTTTCGTTTCACTGCGAGTTCCGTAGAATTCCACAAACACGTCTAGTTAACCTGGTTTGTTCCGTTCTTTTAATATGCCTATAGAAATTACCTTGCGTTGTTTCATAACCAACTATGTGTTAGTACACTTTAAAATTTCCTTATCTGCTCTTAGTCTGTAAAGATCTTCTTGAGTATGATTTTGACCTAAAATTTTCCTCATTACTTTTCGTTCGCCCTCTTGTTTTTCTTCATTGTCCCTCTTTGAAATGAGTACCTCAAACCCATAAAAGTACTCTGATTTGATAACTGCTTTGTAGTGTCTCAGTCTGGCGTACTTTTAGATGGATTTTTGCTATATACACTCCTGGAAATTGAAATAAGAACACCGTGAATTCATTGTCCCAGGAAGGGGAAACTTTATTGACACATTCCTGGGGTCAGATACATCACATGATCACACTGACAGAACCACAGGCACATAGACACAGGCAACAGAGCATGCACAATGTCGGCACTAGTACAGTGTATATCCACCTTTCGCAGCAATGCAGGCTGCTATTCTCCCATGGAGACGATCGTAGAGATGCTGGATGTAGTCCTGTGGAACGGCTTGCCATGCCATTTCCACCTGGCGCCTCAGTTGGACCAGCGTTCGTGCTGGACGTGCAGACCGCGTGAAACGACGCTTCATCCAGTCCCAAACATGCTCAATGGGGGACAGATCCGGAGATCTTGCTGGCCAGGGTAGTTGACGTACACCTTCTAGAGCACGTTGGGTGGCACGGGATACATGCGACGTGCATTGTCCTGTTGGAACAGCAAGTTCCCTTGCCGGTCTAGGAATGGTAGAACGATGGGTTCGATGACGGTTTGGATGTACCGTGCACTATTCAGTGTCCCCTCGACGATCACCAGTGGTGTACGGCCAGTGTAGGAGATCGCTCCCCACACCATGATGCCGGGTGTTGGCCCTGTGTGCCTCGGTCGTATGCAGTCCTGATTGTGGCGCTCACCTGCACGGCGCCAAACACGCATACGACCATCATTGGCACCAAGGCAGAAGCGACTCTCATCGCTGAAGACGACACGTCTCCATTCGTCCCTCCATTCACGCCTGTCGCGACACCACTGGAGGCGGGCTGCACGATGTTGGGGCGTGAGTGGAAGACGGCCTAACGGTGTGCGGGACCGTAGCCCAGCTTCATGGAGACGGTTGCGAATGGTCCTCGCCGATACCCCAGGAGCAACAGTGTCCCTAATTTGCTGGGAAGTGGCGGTGCGGTCCCCTACGGCACTGCGTAGGATTCTACGGTCTTGGCGTGCATCCGTGCGTCGCTGCGGTCCGGTCCCAGGTCGACGGGCACGTGCACCTTCCGCCGACCACTGGCGACAACATCGATGTACTGTGGAGACCTCACGCCCCACGTGTTGAGCAATTCGGCGGTACGTCCACCCGGCCTCCCGCATGCCCACTATACGCCCTCGCTCAAAGTCCGTCAACTGCACATACGGTTCACGTCCACGCTGTCGCGGCATGCTACCAGTGTTAAAGACTGCGATGGAGCTCCGTATGCCACGGCAAACTGGCTGACACTGACGGCGGCGGTGCACAAATGCTGCGCAGCTAGCGCCATTCGACGGCCAACACCGCGGTTCCTGGTGTGTCCGCTGTGCCGTGCGTGTGATCATTGCTTGTACAGCCCTCTCGCAGTGTCCGGAACAAGTATGGTGGGTCTGACACACCGGTGTCAATGTGTTTTTTTTTCCATTTCCAGGAGTGTATATCTGTCGTAAGACTGAAAGTTGTTTCCGTTTTTTAACAAAGTATTTCGTAACCAGTCTATTCGAGGCCAGTTTCCCGAATAGTATCACCTAAATACCTGAACTAAGAAATTCTCCTGATTTACACATACTTAGTTTTTAGAATCTTGGGTGCCACGTTGTTGCTAGACTTCTTGCTCTCAAACGATACTTGGGGCCTTACCTTTTCCGCTGTTTCTTTAAGAATTCCTTTTTGTTTCTGTACTGTCTGAACATCTTGACATAGAATCTCCAGGTCATCTGCAAAACCTAACTAGTCTGTCCTAATACTGGTGCTTCCTAATTTGATTGTCTCGTCAATTTTAATTTCTGCTTTTGGTGTCCAACGCTCTTGGATAATTGTTTCTAAGACACAGGGGACGGGTAATGAAGAGATTCCGCAACTTGTCTCACTCCTGCTTTAAGTTAAAAATGTTCCAAAATTTCTCCTCAGAATTTTACCTTAGATGTTGTACCATTTAAAGTTTCAGTAACAGCTGTACTGGTTCTGAGGTCCAGACCTCATTCTTTCAGAATTAGGAAACACAGACTTGAGTTCCACTATGTCACATGACTTTTTAAATTCTGCACAGGTACAAACTACTTTCTGTTTGGTAATTTTTTGATGGCTGAGAAATAGTTGCAGAATTAAAACTTATATTGGGCAGAGATCTGTTTGATCTGAAACAAGAGAACTTCCTCAATAATTACTAACGTCCGTTCTGTCTACCTTTCCAATACAGTGGATACATAAACGCTGTTCTCCAGTTATTGGAAATTCCCTCAGTTTGCCAAATGTTTTGCAAGATCAATGTAACTTCTTCTTCATTCGATTACTTTTTCACGTAATGGCTGTACCCCCTGTCCTTTGTCTATTTCTTATCTTCTCTTTTTCAGCCTTTCACTGACCTAAGGAACTTCATTTCCGATGTTTCAAGTTGTCTTAGGTCTTTTGATCTTAATGTCAAACTTTTTGCCCCACATAGTACCTTGGGTAATGCCACGATTACATAACATTCCCCTCGGATTTCTCCTCTCGTTTTACTCTTCAATGTTCTTCTCGCGCCACATTTATGTCTTTATCTTATTCAAAAGTTATATCAAATCCTAGATAATGGAAAAGTCACGCCAATTCTATTATTATGTTACTGGTGATTATTTTAATCCTTGTGCGGTATTTTCCTAAAAAGCTCCTTTTTTTTAGTTGTTGATAGCTTCAGGAAATAATTTAGGCTTATGATGTTTTTAATCTGTGTACTGTTATTTGCAGTTTGTCTCCGCCGTCCTGTTGATTACCTGGTCGCCGGCAAAAAGCATCGTATTTACAAGTTTGCCTCTCCTAATTCTTATACTTTTGTGATATTTTGTCCTTCATCCAGCCCCTGACCAGATCGTCGAAGTAGACGTTGAACAGTGTAGGTGACATGCTACAATTTTGCCACACTTCCTGGTTTATCTGTATTCCTAGCACCAGTTCTTTGTCAGTATCTGTTTTATTTTTACGTTTTTATACAAGCCTTGTCATACTTTTAACAGGTGCCTGAGTACACCTCTTTTCTCCGTTACTGACCAGAGCTTCTTCATAATCGATAAATGCTAGGTGTGTTTCCAAATTGAATTCTCGTCTTTTTTGCATACTTTGTTTCTTCTTTTATGTAAACCTGGTTGTTGCTCTAATGAAACTGAATCAGAGATGTAATTCCGTTTAATATTATTGGGACAGCTGATATCAGGCGTTCTATAACAATTCCGTCTTCGCCATCTCACGGTATTAGCGTGAGGTCTCTTGAGAGTACCACATGTTTTCCTCCATTGTACTTACTACTGAATATCTACTACTCGTAGTTAGAGCTGTAAAACTATCGTAGGCCACCGCAGAGTATTGTTAAGTGTAGACTGCGGGCGATCAGTGTCTTATTAGATTCCCCTAAAAACCGGGAGCGGCGAACCGTCTACATACTGAGTGAGGATATACACTCCTGGAAATTGAAATAAGAACACCGTGAATTCATTGTCCCAGGAAGGGGAAACTTTATTGACACATTCCTGGGGTCAGATACATCACATGATCACACTGACAGAACCACAGGCACATAGACACAGGCAACAGAGCATGCACAATGTCGGCACTAGTACAGTGTATATCCACCTTTCGCAGCAATGCAAGCTGCTATTCTCCCATGGAGACGATCGTAGAGATGCTGGATGTAGTCCTGTGGAACGGCTTGCCATGCCATTTCCACCTGGCGCCTCAGTTGGACCAGCGTTCGTGCTGGACGTGCAGACCGCGTGAGACGACGCTTCATCCAGTCCCAAACATGCTCAATGGGGGACAGATCCGGAGATCTTGCTGGCCAGGGTAGTTGACTTACACCTTCTAGAGCACGTTGGGTGGCACGGGATACATGCGGACGTGCATTGTCCTGTTGGAACAGCAGGTTCCCTTGCCGGTCTAGGAATGGTAGAACGATGGGTTCGATGACGGTTTGGATGTACCGTGCACTATTCAGTGTCCCCTCGACGATCAACAGTGGTGTACGGCCAGTGTAGGAGATCGCTCCCCACACCATGATGCCGGGTGTTGGCCCTGTGTGCCTCGGTCGTATGCAGTCGTGATTGTGGCGCTCACCTGCACGGCGCCAAACACGCATACGACCATCATTGGCACCAAGGCAGAAGCGACTCTCATCGCTGAAGACGACACGTCTCCATTCGTCCCTCCATTCACGCCTGTCGCGACACCACTGGAGGCGGGCTGCACGATGTTGGGGCGTGAGCGGAAGACGGCCTAACGGTGTGCGGGACCGTAGCCCAGCTTCATGGAGACGGTTGCGAATGGTCCTCGCCGATGCCCCAGGAGCAACAGTGTCCCTAATTTGCTGGGAAGTGGCAGTGCGGTCCCTACGGCTCTGCGTAGGATCCTACGGTCTTGGCGTGCATCCGGGCGTCGCTGCGGTCCGGTCCCAGGTCGTCGGGCACGTGCACCTTCCGCCGACCACTGGCGACAACATCGATGTACTGTGGAGACCTCACGCCCCACGTGTTGAGCAATTCGGCGGTACGTCCACCCGGCCTCCCGCATGCCCACTATACGCCCTCGCTCAAAGTCCGTCAACTGCACATACGGTTCACGTCCACGCTGTCGTGGCATGCTACCAGTGTTAAAGACTGCGATGGAGCTCCGTATGCCACAGCAAACTGGCTGACACTGACGGCGGCGGTGCACAAATGCTGCGCAGCTAGCGCCATTCGACGGCCAACACCGCGGTTCCTGGTGTGTCCGCTGTGTCGTGCGTGTGATCATTGCTTGTACAGCCCTCTCGCAGTGTCCGGAGCAAGTATGGTGGATCTGACACACCGGTGTCAATGTGTTCTTTTTTCCATTTCCAGGAGTGTATATAAAGGGCCGGGTAACCCACGGAACATTTTTGTTCTACATAGTTATCCTCCCGTCTGTTTCTTAAAAGTTAACAGTATTTACAGCATTGAAATTGTCAGTGGTTAATTTAGGTTTTATTCTAAAATTGTTGATTAGTAATTTGAAACAGAGGGATATACGAGGGTCGTCCACAAAGTAAGTTTCTGTTTGGTTATATAAAACAAACATGTACAGATACAGAAAAAATATTTATTGTACAAAAATCTACAACTGTTAAAACCATGTGGCAACATGTTCTTTCAGCTCGTCATCATCGTTGAAGTGTTGACCACGGACAGATTTTAGGTGTAAGGAGAGATGGAAGTCGCTAGGAGCGAGGTCTGGGCTGTGCGGTTGTGCTTAATCTTCTCTTCAATTGTGTGCACCAGTTCATCAGTAACCACAGACGGGCGTCAACTTCGATCTTCATCGTGCACCTGATCACGTCCTTCATTGAACAGTCTGACCCATGTCCTAACCATTGAATCAGTCATAGCATTTTGTCCGTAAACCTCGCAGATTTTCCGATGAATTTCCTTTGGGTTAACTTTCTTTGCATTTAGAAAACGAGTCACAGATCTGATTTCACACGCGGTGGTATTTTCAATTACGGCTGACATTATAAAGAAGCACCACAAAGCACACGTTGGCACCAGCGATCTGAAAATGGCGTACATGTCTTCTGCTTGAGTCAGAGTAACTGCCGCGCTGCGACCTTAGCGCTGCCGCGGATAGAAACAGAGACGGAACTTACTTTGTGGACGACTCTCGTATTTATGAGCGCTTTATTACTTACATAAAATATATTTCTGCTATTCATGAGCAACTTCCGCATTTATCAATAATAAAAGGAAATACCTTGCGTTCGACCATGATGGTGAACGGTCTGTTGAGTACAAACTAACAACAATAATTGTATACACTTTTTATGTTTGTGCATATAAACTGTACCTTCTTCAAAAGTAGTCGCTTTGGTTACACAAATTAATTTTTATTACTTATAAAATATAATATATATTCTGCTAGGATATAAAATACACAGTGGACTAACACTGAATGATGTGCAATTCTGAATGTGTGAAAGAAGAAAAGAACCAAGAGAAGTCGTCGGATTCTAGTTTCTCTCTTACACATTCATTTATTCCTTTTCCTACCAATGCTACCAATACTGCCAGTAATCCTACCATCTACTACGTCATTTATGTAGTATATTTGCAGTAGTGGCCGGCCGAAGTGGCCGTGCGGTTAAAGGCGCTGCAGTCTGGAGCCGCAAGACCGCTACGGTCGCAGGTTCGAATCCTGCCTCGGGCATGGATGTTTGTGATGTCCTTAGGTTAGTTAGGTTTAACTAGTTCTAAGTTCTAGGGGACTAATGACCTCAGCAGTTGAGTCCCATAGTGCTCAGAGCCATTTGCACCATTTTTTGCAGTAGTGAACAGGAGTTTTGGTAGAGGGCAACTCGTAGCTCTTCCAGTAAAATAGAATAATAATAAGTTTATTGCAGCCAAACAGCCATACAAATTCAAAGTACAGTGATAATAATAAACGAAATTAAAAATTTTACATATTGTGATTTGCATAGTCACTTATTCATCGTGTCCTTTTTGTACAGAGTTCTATATGGTAACGTTTGCATATTTGATGACACAGTTTACACTCACACATTGCGTTTGGTTCATGATATGACATGTTGTTGCAAATAAGGTGGTGGAAACCATGGGCTTCCGTTCTGGTGTCTCATTTCGAAGTTTTCCTTTGTCCATGTTCGGTCAGTCGTGGAGGCCTGTGCTGTAAAATTCTGGAGGTCCATCTTCCCTTTTTTCCTTCATTGTTTTAAGTAGACTTTCCAAAGCGCTGTTGCTGGGTAGCATCAGGTTTGTCCGTAGGTCTCCAGTGAAGAAGGGTTCCCACGTCAGCTGATATACAAGTCTGGATCGAGTTGTTTTGGACAGTCCTACTGCTTTCTTTATATAGGTCGCCTTCACTCTTTCTAGTGTCGTTAGATTTTTCACTGTGAGATGTGGTCCGATAATGTCTATGCCGTACGTCAGTATTGAGAAGACTTTGACTCTGAATACTGCCATTGCCATCTCTGATGTATTTAATGGATTGCCATTATTGCTTGCATTGGTCTCTCTGTTACATGTTTTGTGAAACATTTGGCAGTTGTTCGTATTGTGACTCCTAGGTACTTTAGGTCTGGTACAATCTTCAGTTTCCTCTCCCGTATGAAGATCCCAGTTGATGCAGGTGTCTGAGTACCATCATTTCTGTTTTCACCACACTTATTTCGAAGTCGTGTTTCACACAGCAGTCTTCCATATCGTTTATCGCTTCTTGTAACTTTAGAATGTTCGTTGCGCCTATTAGAATATCGTCTCCATTTGCATATGCTGAGGGAATTAGATTAGGAAATGAGATAATTAAAGTAGTAGATGGGTTTTGCTATTTGGGGTGCAAAATAACTGATGATGATCGAAGTAGGGAGAGTATAAAATGAGACTGGCAATGACAAGAAAATCGTTTCTGAAGAAGGCTAATTCGTTAACATCGAGTACAATTTAAGTGTCAGAGAGTTCTTTCTGAATGTACACTCCTGGAAATTGAAATAAGAACACCGTGAATTCATTGTCCCAGGAAGGGGAAACTTTATTGACACATTCCTGGGGTCAGATACATCACATGATCACACTGACAGAACCACAGGCACATAGACACAGGCAACAGAGCATGCACAATGTCGGCACTAGTACAGTGTATATCCACCTTTCGCAGCAATGCAGGCTGCTATTCTCCCATGGAGACGATCGTAGAGATGCTGGATGTAGTCCTGTGGAACGGCTTGCCATGCCATTTCCACCTGGCGCCTCAGTTGGACCAGCGTTCGTGCTGGACGTGCAGACCGCGTGAGACGACGCTTCATCCAGTCCCAAACATGCTCAATGGGGGACAGATCCGGAGATCTTGCTGGCCAGGGTAGTTGACTTACACCTTCTAGAGCACGTTGGGTGGCACGGGATACATGCGGACGTGCATTGTCCTGTTGGAACAGCAAGTTCCCTTGCCGGTCTAGGAATGGTAGAACGATGGGTTCGATGACGGTTTGGATGTACCGTGCACTATTCAGCGTCCCCTCGACGATCACCAGTGGTGTACGGCCAGTGTAGGACATCGCTCCCCACACCATGATGCCGGGTGTTGGCCCTGTGTGCCTCAGTCGTATGCAGTCCTGATTGTGGCGCTCACCTGCACGGCGCCAAACACGCATGCGACCATCATTGGCACCAAGGCAGAAGCGACTCTCATCGCTGAAGACGACACGTCTCCATTCGTCCCTCCATTCACGCCTGTCGCGACACCACTGGAGGCGGGCTGCACGATGTTGGGGCGTGAGCGGAAGACGGCCTAACGGTGCGCGGGACCGTAGCCCAGCTTCATGGAGACGGTTGCGAATGGTCCTCGCCGATACCCCAGGAGCAACAGTGTCCCTAATTTGCTGGGAAGTGCCGGTGCGGTCCCCTACGGCACTGCGTAGGATCCTACGGTCTTGGCGTGCATCCGTGCGTCGCTGCGGTCCGGTCCCAGGTCGACGGGCACGTGCACCTTCCGCCGACCACTGGCGACAACATCGATGTACTGTGGAGACCTCACGCCCCACATGTTGAGCAATTCGGCGGTACGTCCACCCGGCCTCTCGCATACCCACTATACGCCCTCGCTCAAAGTCCGTCAACTGCACATACGGTTCACGTCCACGCTGTCGCGGCATGCTACCAGTGTTAAAGACTGCGATGGAGCTCCGTATGCCACGGCAAACTGGCTGACACTGACGGCGGCGGTGCACAAATGCTGCGCAGCTAGCGCCATTCGACGGCCAACACCGCGGTTCCTGGTGTGTCCGCTGTGCCGTGCGTGTGATCATTGCTTGTACAGCCCTCTCGCAGTGTCCGGAGCAAGTATGGTGGGTCTGACACACCGGTGTCAATGTGTTCTTTTTTCCATTTCCAGGAGTGTATTTGTATGGAGTGTAGCCATGTATGGTCTAGAAACATGGACGATAAATAGTTTAGACAAGAAGAGAATAGAAGCTTTCGAAATGTGGTGCTACGGAAGAATGTTGAAGATTAGATGGGTAGACCACATAAATAATAAGGAGGTTCTGAATAGACTTAAGGAGAAGAGGAATTTGTGGCACAACGTAAAAGAAGGGGTCGGTTGGTAGCACACGTTCCGAGGCATCAAGGGATAACCAATTTGGTATTGGAGGGAAGCGTGGAGGGTAAAAATTGTAGAAGGAGGCCAACAGATGAATACACTGAGCAGATTTAGAAGGATGCAGGTTGCATTAGTTACTCGAACACGAATAGGGTTCCACGACAAGATAGAGTAGCATGGAGAGCTGGATCCAACTAGTCTCTGGACTAAAGACCACGACAACAACAACGTGCATATGAGATTACACCGTCCCTTTGGCGTATTCTTACGGTTTCTTAACTGCAAGGATAAATAACAGAGGACTCAGAGGGTCTCCCTGCAGTACTCTGTTTGATTGGAGTATCGGCTCCGATAGGGAGATGTTGTCCGAGATCCTTATTTCGTTCAATCGCAGTATTGCGCTTATGATTCGTGTCCATGTGTTGTTTTCTCCCAAGGTTTCCTCAAATTTTCTGGTCATTAATTTTCTGTTTATAAAGTCAAAGGTTTTTGTTGTTGTTGTTATTGTTGTGGTCTTCAGTCCTGAGACTGGTTTGATGCAGCTCTCCATGCTACTCTATCCTGTGCAAGCTCCTTCATCTCCCAGTACCTACTGCAGCCTACATACTTCTGAATCTGCTTAGTGTATTCATCTCTTGGTCTCCCTCTACGATTTTTACCCTCCACGCTGCCCTCCAATACTAAAGTGGTCATCCCTTGATGCCTCAGAACATGTCCTACCAACCGATCCCTTCTTCTAGTCAAGTTGTGCCACAAACTCCTATTCTCCCCAATTCTATTCAGTACCTCCTCACTAGTTATGTGATCTACCCATCTAATCTTCAGCATTCTTCTGTAGCACCACATTTCGAAAGCTTCTATTCTCTTCTTGTCTAAACTATTTATCGTCCATGTTTCACTTCCATACATGGCTATACTCCATACAAATACTTTCAGAAACGACTTCCTGACACTTAAATCTATACTCGATGTTAACAAATTTCTCTTCTTCAGAAACGCTTTCCTTGCCATTGCCAGTCTCCTTTTTATATCCTCTCTACTTCGACCACCATCAGTTATTTTGCTCCCCAAATAGCAAAGCTCCTTTAGTACTTTAAGTGTCTCATTTCCCAATCTAATTCCCTCAGCATCACCCGATTTAATTCGACTACATTCCATTATGCTCGTTTTGCTTTTGTTGATGTTCATCTTATACCCACCTTTCAAGACACTATCCAATCCGTTCATCTGCTCTTCCAAGTCCTTTACTGTCTCTGACAGAATTACAATGTCATCGGCGAACCTTAAAGTTTTCATTTCTTCTCCATGGATTTTAATAACTACTCCGAATTTTTCTTTTGTTTCCGTTACTGCTTGCTCAATATACAGATTGAACAACATCGGTGATTGTGATTTGCATTGTCACTTATTCATCGTGTCCTTTTCGTAAAGTCTATAAATACTAAAAGGTTTCTGTGGAGTCTATAAATACTACATCTCTCTGTCTTCAAGGGCTTCCGATATTCCCTTTAGCAGGAGTTCTATTACAGTCAGAGCTGATCTTCCCTTCTTGAATCCCATTTGGCTTTCGGGGAGGTGTTCGTCGATTGTTTGCTCCATTCTTTCTGTTATTATTTTTGTTTTCTAGGACCATGCCTCTGCATTTGCTAGGGTCCTTGTGGACTCCTTTCCCTGTATATAGCACCTTTAGTACTGTCTGTCTCCACTGTTCTGGAATGGAGCAAAATATTCATCGGTGAAGCAGTTTCTAGATTACTGTTATGTTCATTACTTTTCCCGAACTTACGGAAACGAGCACATTCCTGGCCAATTGGTTGGGCAAACAGAGGCCAACGGTTTAGCTACGTCATCTCATCGACTCGTACCGTACGTCTGACGTTTGCCGCCGTGGCTCTGACCGCATTCTTCACGAGACGAACTCCCGCTGCGCCCAGAGACCACACTGTAAACAAACCTGAGCGCCGTTGCGCAACAGGGGTAGCATTCCAGTCAACTCCAGTCCCGTCCAGTCTGGAGGGACCGTTCGTTCTCCCGGAGAAGCGACGCAGACGAGTTGCGCAATGTTGCCCAGCCGTTCCACTTCCCAGACATCGCTGCAGTCTCTTCACAATAAGAGAATTACTCATTCAAAGCTGGAAGAAACTGGCTACGAAGTCTTTCGCAACGGTGTCCTTGAACGCAAAGTTCTCGGTTAACTTGCCTCGTCAAATTCGAATAAAATTCCAGTCCTTTGATGACTGCCTCCATTACTGCCGTCAGAGGCTGCCTATCTGTGGAGGAACTTTTGACGATATTGGAGGCAGTCGTCGTAACACTGTGATATTATCCGAATATCCAGAATATTTTATACAAACGAGTTAACTCTCTCTGCCTTAAGGACGAAAAATTAGTATGCGACGGAGAACTCTGCAGATGTTTATAACGGGGCCAATGACCCTATCCTCTGACATCCAAAGTGTGAAACTGAACTGCACGGACAAAATTTTAGAGGTTTTTGAGAGATATGCTCTCAGTATTTCGGTAAAAGGTGGCCTGTGCTCTCCAATGAGTCGTTATTAAGTAACCAGCAACCCATCCTCCATCCCCACCCGCGATTCTTTAAAGAGTCCAACTCCCAGTTCTAAACATCCGATGTGACTGTGAAGTGGAAACGTGAAGGGACACGTACAGCACAAAAGTGTACAGGCCGACATCGTTTATTGACGGTCGGACACCGTCGATGGTTGAAGAGGGTCGTAATATGTAACAGGCACACATCTATCCAGACCATCACACAGGAATTCCATACTGCATCAGGATCCACTGCAAGTCTATGACAGTTAGGCAGGAGGTGAGAAAACTTGGATTTCATGGTCGAGCGGCTAGCCATAATCCACGCATCACGCCGGTAAATGCCGAACGACACCTCGGTGGTGTAAGGAGCGTAACCAATGGACGATTGAACAGTGGGAAACCGTTGTGTGGAGTGAAGAATCACGGTACACAATGTGGCGATAAGATGGCAGGGTGCGGGTATGGCGAAAGCCGGATGAACGTCATCTGCCAGGGTGTGTAGTGCCAACAGTAAAATTGGGAGGCGCTGGTGTTATGGTATGGTCGTGTTTTTCATGGAATGGGCTTGCACCCCTTGTCGTTTTGCGTGGCACTATCACAGCACAGGCCTACACTGATGTTTTAAGCGCCTTATTGCTTCCCACTGTTAAAGAATAATTCGGGGATGGCGACTGCATCTTTCAACACGATCGAGCACATGTTCATAATACACGGTCTGTGTCGCAGTGGTTACACGATAGTAACATTCCTGAAATGGACTGGCCTGCACAGAGTCCTGGCCTGAATCCTATAGAATACCTTTAGGATGTTTTCGAACGCTGACTTCGTACCAGATCTCACCGACCGACATCAATACCTCTCCTCAATGCAGCACTCCGTGAAGAATGGGCTGCCATTCCCCAAGAAACATTCCAGCAACTGACTGAACGTATGCCTGCGAGAGTGGAAGCTGTCTTCAAGGCTAAGGGTGGGCCAACACAACTCTGAATTCCAGCACTACTGATGAAGGGCTTGTAAGTCATTTTCAGCCACATTTCCGGATACCTTTGATCACATTGCGTATGAGCAGCCACTCGACCATGAAATCCAAATTTTCTCACCTTTCGCCTGACTGTCATAGTACTTGCAGTAATTCCTTGCAGTTTGGAATTCCTGTGTAATGGTCTGGATAGATGTCTGCGTATTACACATTACGATCCTCTTCAACTGTCGGCGGTCTTTGTCAGTCAATAGACGTGGTCGGCCTGTACGCTTTTGTGCTGTAAGTGTCCCTTCACGTTTCCACTTCACTACCACATCGGAAACAGTGAACCCAGGCATGTTTAGGAGTGTGGAAATCTCGCGTACAGACGTATGACACAAGTGACACCAATCACCTGACCACGTTCGAAGTCCGTGAGTTCCGGAGAGCGCTCCATTCTCCTCTCTCACGATGTCTAATGACTACCGAGGTCGCTGATATGGCATATCTGGCAGTAGGTGGCAGCACAAGGAGTCGCATATGTTCAGATCCGGAGAATATGGTGGCCAATCGAGGCCCATGCCAATGACCTCCAGGTTCCCCAGATCCAGTATGCTGTCCCCAAATTGCTCCTGCAGGACATCAAACACTCTCCTACTTCGATGGGTTCGAACTCCGTCTTGCATTAACCACATCATGTCGAAATCAGGATCTCTTTGGATAATGGGGATGAAATCATCTTTCAGAACCTTCACGTACCCGTTGGTAGTGGCGGTGGCGTCAAGGAATATCGCACCGTTGATTCCATGACTGGACTTTGCACAACACACAGTCACCTGTTGAGAGTGAAGAGACGTCTCGGCCCCGAAATGCGGATTTTCAGTCCCACAAATGCGCCAGCTTTGCTTATTGACGAAACCATCCAAAGGAAAGTGGGATTTGTCGCTAAACCAATGCGCGTGCGCATACTAATTCCCATTATGCCCTGCAGCCAACCGTGTAGTTTGAGCGTCATAACGGTAACCGTTCAGGAGTTATGACGATTTTACTTCATATAGTTCCATAATTGTCACCCTGTATGTTTCATCAAAGTTCACTGTAGCGGACAATTACAATCTTTCATGTTCTGTAGTTACTTGTGTCATAATTGCTTTGTGTAACATACTTGGGTGAAGGCCTAGGTTTTATGTCGAAGTAATAAATGCATACAGCAAAAATTTTACTTGAACTGCAAGTGGAGGACGTCAAGTCTTATATAAATTACCTACAAATGGATGAGTGTGTATTTCAGTATTTGCCCTGTAAAGGAGGTCCTCATATTACGAAGCAGAACACTGACTAGAGAAATGCTGTAGCCTATGTGCAGAAGACAGGCTCACTATAACACTGATTTCTTACTACAGGAGAGAGCTACCCTAGCTTACAATACGGCACTCGAATACCAGACTGCACATTAACCAAAATAATACCAGGAACGTGTGAAGCGATTTATAAAGCAGTGAAGAAGGAATTACTGAACATAAATAAATGTTTAGTACACTATATGGGCACTGGGAACTACAGGGTATCCATAAAGACCCTTTAAAACTTCAAAATTTTATTACAACTACAGTTGTTGAAATATTTTAACAAATTTTTTTACTGTATTCAATGTTTACTAAAGTATTTATATATACTAAAATTTTGTGTTTCAGATACTCCGTTGATGGAAGGAACTGAATCTCCATAAAATGGCAACTCCTGAAGAGAAGGCACAATGTGTGTCCTGGTTTACTGAAACAGAATCGGATGTTCAGACTCAACGAAACTTCAGAACGAAGTATGGAGGAGATCCACCATCGCGCCCTTCAATCCGTGCATGGCACAAAAAATTTATGGAGACAGGGGCAGTGTTGGATAAAGGGAGGAGCGGGCGACCAAAAATATCCGAGGAAAACTTCACGATAAAGGATGACAGCCAAAAACAGTTGCAGGATAAAAATTTATTAAAATTCTTGACCAAGGTTTCGGTACATATAAATATACCTTCATCAGAAGTAAAAAATCTAACATTCTTGTCTCGATAGTTCATAGGCGAAGTAATGGTGCTAAACTGTTCGCTTTGACCCTGTGCCTATAGTCATGTTGTACAAATGGAGTAGATGTCTTAATTATTGACGACGCCTTTGGCACAATTGTTTTATTAATCTCCTTTGCATGATGTAATTTTAGATTTTTTACTTCTGATGAAGGTATATTTGTATGTACCGAAACCTTGGTCAAGAATTTTAATAAATTTCTATCCTGCAACTGTTTTTGGCTGTCATCCCTTATCGTGAAGAATTTCAACAGTTGCTGTTGCAGCCATGTTTAAAATCTTGAGATCCGAGTAAAACATCGATCGCATTTTAAACGTCTTCACTCGTTCACCTACGAAGTTCATCCACACTGATGCTAGACAGTTGCAACTACCACGTACAACTGTGCATAAGGTCCTCCACAGAACTTACTGTTGTACGCTTACAAAGTGCAATTGTTACAGACAATCCAAATGACAAGCCAAAACGGACAGAGTTTGCACGCAACATGCTGGAACGCCTTTCGGGGGACGAAGCATTTCCCAAGCGAGTTTCTTTCAGTGACGAGGCAACTTTTCATGTTTCTGGGACATTAAACAGACACAGTGTCAGTATCGGAGGATCTGAACACCCCCATCTGACTAGGGAGCTTCACCGGGATAGTCCGAAAGTGAATGTGTGATGCGGAATTATGTGCAACGGAATAATTGGTCCATTTTTCTTCAACGAGTCAACAATTACTGCAGATGGTTAACCCGACCTTCTGACCGAATATGTAGCACCACAACTGATTGATTTACATCCAACCATCATTTTCCAGCAAGATGGTGCACCACCACATTGGGGACTGCATGTTCGTCAGTTCCTCAGTGAAACATTGCCTGGCAGATGGATTGGGAGGGATGGGCCAATTCCTTGGTCACCGCCAGATATCACTCCCTTGGACTTTTTTTATGCGAGTATGTAAAAGATATCGTGTATCAAACACAGATACGGGGCATTGCTGACTTGAAGCAAAGGATTCGTAATGCCACTGCCACCATTGATGACGCTACGCTACAGCGAACATGGCAAGAAATCGAGTACCGCCTTGATGTGCTTCGTGCAACTAAAACACTGATTACAATAAAGAAAATGTTGTTAAAATTTTTCAACAACTGCAGTTGCAATAAAATTTTGAAGTTGTAAAGGGACTTTATGGATACTCTGGTATTTTTAGTTTTGAATCATTTAATTAACAGAATTAGTGTTCCACCAACTACAAAATCAATAAGAAGTAGGAAGCAGATGAAGCACGTTTTAATTTGGGGCATCCAGAGTAGAATAGAGAGCTAAAATTTTTTAAATTTTAGAGTGTTTTTCCTCTTCTACTCCGGCTTTCTGAAAAGCTGTCTGGATGTTTCCAGATGTAGATGTTGTAAGTAGGCTGTTTAGGTTTTTATGTTGGTAACGCCACGTAGCGCTCTGTATGAAAATCGCTGACTGCGCTGTGTGCAGTCTGTGGCTGGTTGGACCCATTGTTGGAATATTTGCTTGTGTAGTGTTGGGCAGTTTGATGTGAACAGCGCGTAGCGTTGGGCAGTTGGAGGTAGTGATGGGCTAAACTGCGATTTTCCGATATCAGTGATTTCTGTGAATGCTACATTTCAGTATCTGTTATTCTTAACTGTGATTTGTCGCAGTTAAGAGTCGCAGTTAAGGAACATAGGTCGTGTATCCCGCCGCCACTGCTATTTCTGCGATTTCTGCTACTTCCTCGATTTCTGCTACTTCTGCGATTTCTGTGACTTCTGCGATTTCTGTGATTCCTGCGATTTCTGCGACTTACCACCGTATGAAAAAGTTACATCTGTCAACACAGAAAATTGCATCTCAACAAACCTTTCATTGGCAAGTATGTTTTACGTTTTTTCTTCCGTTGGCTTTAAATTTGTATTAAAGAAACAACTGTGAAAATATTAATAGTGTAATTAATATGTAAGTAGCCGTACAGTACCGTAATAGTTCGTATTTAGAAAATGAATCCTAACATATTGTTATGTTCACAGGTACCTGATCTACATTTCAGTCACTCAGTAAAGTGATAACTCAAAATATCATTGTCGACAGATCTGAAGAAATTGCCACTCCGTCTTTAGACCGTTTTCGTCAGACGAGAGGTTAGTTTCTAAGCGTTTCGATGGACTTAATTACTTCAGTGAGATCGTTCTTGCAAATGTGATATTCATTATAGCAAATATTAGCAATCTACTCTGTCAATTTTATTGCTAGTAATTAATGACAGCAAAAATTGTTTAATAATCCTTGTGTTTTTGCAGACACAGTTCTGACTGATTACTGGTTGCTGTACGTATCTATCCACATCAAGGCTGTTGAGAGAGACTCGTGAAGATTCAAGACAGCTCTTAGAGGATTTGCAGTTTAAAAGTGAAATAATTGTGAAATAAGTGTGTGAATGATTAAACTGTGTGTTATTGAAGTTGTTGTGCGATTTTAAAGGAATAATAAATGTCAAATACAGTGAGTGAATAATAAAAATCTCATTTTCCACATGTTTAAGCCGTCCTATACCCATAATTTTCCGCCACTTACTTATTGGTAAACACTTGTTGGAGAGTGACATGCCGCCCGCCCCCCCCTTTTCTCCACAGTCTTGGTGTGACACTGACCTGTAACATATCCCGAAGTCTACAATATGCATTTTGAGGCTGTTGATATGAAAGTGGGAAGTACAGATCTTCCAGTTAAATCAGGAATAGCTTAGTGCATTACTTGAAAGTAACACAGGAAAAGCTTACTTACGTAGGTGGTAGTAGTGTCGGCAAAAAGTTCTTGTGTGTGAAGGTGCCATGTAGAACACCAGGTGTAAAACTTTTCTCCCTAGTCTTGAACTGTGTCGGAACAAAAGTGAGGCATTCATATGACTGTTTTCATTTCTCTACACTTATACAGATGTCTGAGTTCTGCTGTGTTAACATTGCAAAGTCCTGTAGGCATGTGGAGTATTAACCAAAACTGTCATATTGGAAGCAGAATCAAACACATTTGTTACGTTACTTGATATTTTCAGGAGAAAAAGGCAATGTTGCTTCTTATTAATAAAATACATTCGGAGTCACAGCAGTATTTGACCAACCATAACTGATGCTGAATGTGCATGTCGTCATATAATATGAAGGGCTTATTTCAATAGTGGTACAAGTCCATTACCTCCACTTTTCTGTCTATAATGCTTCTGAAATTAGTGATCCAAACAAACATAAATAAAGGTTCAGCTCTAACAAGAAGCCATATG
Source organism: Schistocerca americana (assembly GCF_021461395.2). Classification (NCBI taxonomy): domain Eukaryota; kingdom Metazoa; phylum Arthropoda; class Insecta; order Orthoptera; family Acrididae; genus Schistocerca; species Schistocerca americana. The sequence goes on from NC_060127.1 coordinate 119,097,332, forward strand.
CTTGAATATTTCTGGTATCTCAACCGCAGATTTTTCAGCGCTCATTTAACTTTACGACTCTGTATCTCAAAATGAACAAAAATGGACTTGTACCACTATTGAAATAAGCGCTTCATATGCACACACAGCACATCGAACTCGTGAGGCATAAGGCTCTCATAACGAAGTACGTACGTCGGTCAACAGATGACACTAGGAAAAGTATGTTAACTGCGCTTTTTAGTTGCTACTTGCGACTCTTAGTTGCGATTTGTCACTGAAATCGCAGTTTGACTCGGTAGCGACTAGCGTAGTATGAACTTTGCTCAACAGATGGCAGTGCTAACTGCGCTTTTTAGTTCCTACTTGCGACTTTTAGTTGCGACTTGTCACGGAAATCGCAGTTAGACTCGATACCGTATCGCAGAGATGGACGTAGTACGAACTTTGGCCAACAGATGGCACTATTAACTGCGCTTTTTAGTTGCTACTTGCGACTCTTAGTTGCGACTTGTCACTGAAATCGCAGAAAGCAGTGCTAAATTCGACCAATAGATGGCTCACGTCTTTGAATGTGAAATACTACTTGCGACTGCTAACTGTGACTAAAATCGCAGTTAGATTCTGTAAAGTTGCTACTGTGATATCTGTGACTTCTCAGTCACTGTGACTTCTGACATACGCGATTTCCTGCCCACGACCAGTTGGAGGTGAGCCGTCAGCAGTGGTGGATGTGAGGAGAGAGATGCCAGAGTTTTGAGAGGTTACTTGTTAGACTATATATACAGGGTTATTACAAATGATTGAAGCGATTTCACAGCTCTACAATAACTTTATTATTTTTTTCATGATTTCTACCTCACCATTTACGGCCGTCCTATCCACCTCACTCCTACCCTCAAATACCTTGGCCTCACACTCGACCGCCACCTCACCTGGACTCCCCATCTCCTTACCATCAAAAACAAGGCTCACAACCGCCTCCGCCTCCTGAAACTCCTGTCCGGCCGGACATGGGGTCTGCATCCTTCCACCATCCTTCACGCCTACAAATCCATGATCCGCCCCATCCTTTGTTATGCCAGCATCGCTTGGATTTCCGCCCATCCCCGGTTCTATAAAGCCCTCCAAATCCTCGAACGCCATGCACTTCGCCTCGCCTTCCGCATCCGCCTTCCGTCCCCCACGCACATCCTCTATGACCTCATCCCCTTCCCCCACCTTCTCCTTTTCCTTGAACACATCTGCACACTATATATTGTCCGCCGCCTTGATCCCCCTCACCCCCTTCCTCTCCACTCCCAACCAGTTGCCACGCCTTTACCGTTGTGTCCCTCCCTCTCTCCATCTCCACACCCTCCATCTCATTTCCCAACACAACTTCCACCGTCTACCACTCCCGGATGATGAGCTTCGCCCTGACATCTACCCTTCCTACCAACTCTAACCCCCTCTTCCTGCCTCCTCCTCAGGGCTCCCTCTCCTCCCTCTCCCTCCTTCTGAGCGGATTTCCCCTCCTACTCCCCGTCCATCTCTTGTGCCTTCTTTCAGTGTCTCTGCGCTCCCTCCTGCCCTGTCTTCCCTTTTCCTCTCCCGCCCCACGTGTCTCCTGCCTCTTTGTGAACCCACGGTTGCCCCTCCTCTCTTCATCCCGCCGCTTCCTCAGCTGCCCCATGCTCTCCCCTCCTTTTCCATCCTCTCTGACCTTTCCCTCGGCAGGTCCCGCCTGGTAGTTTTATTCTTCGTCGTGTGTGCTCCAAGTGGGTTTTAAGTGTGTTGTTTCGGAGTGTTTTTAATACTGTGGCCAACTTTTAACCTGTGCATGCGCGTCCAGTGTCTTCTCTGTGTTTTAAGAATCGCCAACTGTGTTTTTTTAACTTTCTGGTGACTTTTTTAACTGTTCCCAATGAACTTCTACATGACAGTGTATTTTTACCTCCATTTTCTCCCCTTACTCTGTTTTATGTTCCCCTTTTTTATCTCCTTATGTAAGTATTAATTTATTCTTGTTTTAGTTATCATGTCACTCGGCTGAAGAGCGGCGGATTGTGCTGCTGACAGCCCTCCCCTGCCCATATGGGGCAGGGGCATGAAATCACAATAAAGAAAAAAAAAATTTTTTTTTTTCACAATGCTTTACACACACATGCAAAAACTCAAAAAGTTTTTTTTAAGCATTCACAAATGTTCGATATGAGCCCCTTTAGTAATTCGGCAGACATCAAGCCGATAATCAATTTCCTCCCACACTCAGCGCATCATGTCCCCATCAATGAGTTCGAAAGCATCGTTGATGCGAGCTCGCAGTTCTGGCACGTTTCTTGGTAGAGGAGGTTTAAACACTGAATCTTTCACATAATCCCACAGAAAGAAATCGCATGGGGTTAAGTTGGGAGAGCGTGGAGGCAAACTCTCTACACGTGTTTGGAAAAACAATAAACTCTCTTTGACCACCAAAATTCTTGTATATCAAACTTACGTCCTCAGCATCCTTTTGTATGCATCGGAAACATGGACTACCTATGCCAAACAAGAACGTCGCCTTAATGCTTTCCACATGCGGTGCCTAGATCCATCCTCGGAGTAACGTGGAAGGACCGAGTGACCAACGAAGCAGTGCTATCTAAAACTAACTGCAACAATATTTCAGATATCTTGAAGCAGAGACGACTCCGCTGGCTGGGACACGTCCACCGTATGGATCCTGACAGATTACCACGTGAGATGATGCTTGGAGAGATCTCTATAGCCAAAAGACCTGTAGGACGTCCTGTATTGATGTTCAAGGACTCCTGTAAACGAGATATGGAGAGCTTTGGAATCGACACAAACAGATGGAAGGCACGGGCTAGCATGAGACCAGAGTGGCGTGATGATATATCATCCGGAATGTCGAAGCACGATGAAGGCTTGTTAGACAGATTAAGGCAGAAAAAGCTTCGCAATGCTACCACTGCTCCTGCCTCAGCAGCGAGATACAGTTGTGGCAATTGCGGCAAGAGATGCCGTGCTGCCATTGGCTTGACAAGTCATATGAAAAAATGCAACCCATAATCACAAAGACACTGGAACAATCATCTACCAAGATGTCGTGGCCAATATATTAGACATTCGATGATTAGCACCAACAGACTGATAGTTCGACTATAAAAGATGTCACTTATGTAAGAAGAAACGAACGCCAGTGTCCCTAATGTGGTGTCACCGCCAGACACCACACTTGCTAGGTGGTAGCCTTTAAATCGGCCGCGGTCCGGTAGTATACGTCGGACCCGCGTGTCGCCACTGTCAGTGATTGCAGACCGAGCGCCGCCACACGGCAGGTCTAGAGAGACTTCCCAGCACTCGCCCCAGTTGTACAGCCGACTTTGCTAGCGATGGTTCACTGACAAATTACGCTCTCATTTGCCGAGACGATAGTTAGCATAGCCTTCAGCTACGTCATTTGCTACGACCTAGCAAGGCGCCATTATCATTTGCTATTTATCTTGTGATACATGTACCGTCAGACCGATGTTCACCAATTACGAATTAAAGTTAAGTATTCCAGTAGTTACTTATGTTCTTTGCTGCTATAAATTCCCTTACCTGTTCCAGACCTCACGCTAGCCTGCGTGAGCTTAAACGCGTGCCTTTCGGCTTCCTCTCCTAGTGGCTTGGCTGTCTTGCCAAGTCACAACACCTAAAAGGTTACGAAAACTGAACACAATGACGACGCTCGCGTCTTTAACATAAGTAAAACGAAATAGCACATCAGTCTTAAGGAAATTAAATATCAGTAAGACCTTTTGTCATGTGATAATTAAGCGCATAAATGTATACACAAAAATGACATAGCTTGTAAAAGGGCTGAAGAAAGGGTATAATGATCAGGTTTTTTTTAATAATCAGCTGATGGTGGCGCCGTGGGCCGATGGAGAAGCGGTACCACACTGAAGCTTCCAATATCTCGATGTAGAGCCCGGCCGGCCGGTACGAGTTTTCAGCGATGCAGGTAAAATGGAGCCGCCCCGCCTGAGGCATTCGACTCGATGGCGGCGCGAAGTCCCCGTCCCTCCGCTTAGGACCCCTACCTGTAGCTCTTATAAATAATAGCTGCAGCACAGCACATCTGCGTTACTAACTTAAACCACTACCACCGCCATACCTTAGCAAAAGATCTTGCTGAAAACCCAAGGAAATTCTGGTCTTACGTAAAATCGGTAAGCGGGTCGAAGGCTTCCATCCAGTCACTCACTGATCAACCTGGCCTGGCAACGGAAGACAGCAGAACGAAAGCTGAAATTTTAAATTTAGCATTTGAGAAATCTTTCACGCAGGGGGATCGTACAAACATACCGCCGTTTGAGTCTCGTACAGATTCCCGTACGGGGGACATAGTGACAGACATCCCTGGGGTTGTGAAGCAGCTGAATGGGTTGAAAATAAATAAATCGCCAGGTCCTAATGGGATTTCAATTCGGTTTTACAGAGAGTACTCTACTGCATTGGCTCCTTACTTAGCTTGCATTTATCGTGATTTCCTGTCAGGAAGGGCGCAGTTCGTAGTAATAGACGGCAAATCACCGAGTAAAACTGAAGTGATATCAGGTGTTCCCCAGGGAAGCGTCCTGGGACCTCTGCTGTTCCTGATCAATATAAATGACCTGGGTGACAATCTGAGCAGTTTCTTAGGTTGTTCGCAGATGATGCTGTAATTTACCGTCTGGTAAGGTCATCCGAAGACCAGTATCAGTTGCAAAGCGATTTAGAAAAGATTGCTGTATAGCGTGGCAGGTGGCAGTTGACGCTAAATAACGAAAAGTGTGAGGTGATCCACATGAGTTCCAAAAGAAATCCGCTGGAATTCGATTACTCGATAAATAGTACAATTCTCAAGGCTGTCAGTTCAACTAAGTACCTGGGTGTAAAAAATACGAACAACTTCAGTTGGAAAGACCACATAGACAATATTGTGGGGAAGGCGAGCCAAAGGTTGCGTTTCATTGGCAGGACACTTAGAAGATGCAACAAGTCCACTAAAGAGACAGCTTACACTACACTCGTTCGTCCTCTGTTACAATATTGCTGCGCGGTGTGGGATCCTCACCAGGTGGGATTGACGGAGGACATCGAAAGGGTGCAAAAATGGGCAGCTCGTTTTGTATTATCACGTAGTAGGGGAGAGAGTGTGGCAGATATGATACGCGAGTTGGGATGGAAGTCATAAAAGCAAAGACGTTTTTCGTCGCGGCGAGATCTATTTACGAAATTTCAGTCACCAACTTTCTATTCCGAATGCGAAAAAATTTTGTTGAGCCCAACCTACACAGGTAGGAATGATCATCAAAATAAAATAAGAGAAATCAGAGCTCGAACAGAAAGGTTTAGGTGTTCGTTTTTCCCGCGCGCTGTTCGGGAGTGGAATGGTAGGGAGATAGTATGATTGTGGTTCGATGAACCCTCTGCCAAGCACTTAAATGTGAATTGCAGAGTAGTCATGTAGATGTAGATGTATCGCAAATCTCTTGCCCAATGTAAAGTCCCGAGCGACTGGAAAAAAGGGAAGGTGACGCCTGTATATAAGAAGGGTAGAGGGACGGATCCTCAAAATTACAGACCAATATCCTTAACATCAGTTTGTTGCAGGATTCTCGAACATATTCTCAGTTCGAATATAAGTTGCTGTCCGTGCATCAGCACGGCTTTAGAAAGCATCGCTCCTGCGAAACGCAACTCGCCCTTTTTTCATATGATATCTTGCGAACCATGGTTGAAGGGTATCACGGATGCAATATTCCTTGACTTCCTGTGCCCCACTGCAGACTCCTAACTAAGGTAAGAGCATATGGGATTGGCTCGAAGACTTCTTAAGTAATAGAACCAAGTACGTTGTCCTCGATGGTGAGTGTTCATCGGAGGTGAGGGTATCATCTGGAGTGCCCCAGGGAAGTGTGGTAGGTCCGCTGTTGTTTTCTATCTACATAAATGATCTTTTGGATAGGGTGGATAGCAATGTGCGGCTGTTTGCTGATGATGCTGTGGTGTACGGGAAGGTGTCGTCGTTGAGTGACTGTAGCAGGATACAAGATGACTCGGACAGGATTTGTGATTGGTGTAAAGAATGGTAGCTAACTCTATAGATAAATGTAAAGTAATGCAGATGAATAGGAAAAAGAATCCCGTAATGTTTGAATACTCCATTAGTAGTGTAGCGCTTGTCACAGTCACGTCGATTAAATATTTAGGCGTAACATTATAGAGCGATATGAAGTGGGACAAGCATGTAATGGCAGTTGTGGGGAAGGCGGATAGTCGTCTTCGGTGCATTGGTAGAATTTTGGGAAGATGTGGTTCATCTGTAAAGGAGACCGCTTATAAAACACTAGTACGGCCAATTCTTGAGTACTGCTCGAGCGTTTGGGATCCCTATCAGGTCGGATTGAGGGAGGACTTAGAAGCAATTCAGAGGCGGGCTGCTAGATTTGTTACTGGTAGGTTTGATCATCACGCGAGTGTTACGGAAATGCTCCAGGAACTCGGGTGCGAGTCTCTGGAGGAAAGGAGGCGTTCTTTTGTGAATCGCTACTCAGGAAATTTAGAGAAGCAGCATTTGGGGCTGACTGCAGCACAAGTTTATTGCCGCCAACTTATACGTCGCGGAAAGACCACAAAGATAAGATAAGAGAGATTAGGGCTCGTACAGAGGCATATAGGCAGTCGTTTTTCCCTCGTTCTGTTTGGTGGATTGCGGAATATGTATGTAGATGTAGATGTAAACCATAAAACCATAACCGGGTAACGGCGTAACGCAGTAAAATGTATTAGGCACACTGACCATTGTACAAATGGTGGCCCGCGGCTCTGTCTAGATACAAGTACAGTGGCTGAAAGCAACACTGCTAAGACAATCTTATATTTTCTTCGGAAGTCAAAGGGTATAAGTGCACTTGTATCTCCTGATTATCAAATGATTGCAAAGAGCTGTTTGATACTCAGGCTGAGTCTTTAACAGATACTACTTAATATTTAGGGAATATTCCGTCGGCTCTTGGAGAAACATGGACATATTAATAACTTGAGTACAACGCATTAATGTTCCGCAATAGTAATTCTTAGTTCGTTATGAACCGGCTTTCGGCGTTTTGGGCCATCGTCAGATATCTTAAGGTCGAACAGATAGTCCACATAACTTCAGAGAGAATTCACAGCAGTACAAAAAATGCTGTACAAAGGTATGTCACATTTTATGACTATATCGATACAAAACACAAGCATGACGTAATACTTAAAGAGATAGTGAACAAATAAATCTTACATTACAGTATATTCAAATATTAAAATAATGTGAGTGTATAAAAGAAACGTTGCACAAGTGAGCAGTGGCACAGGCTACTGTGTCATATGGACAAATTGGTGAATGTGATGAACAGACCGAATAGAGGGAGGGGAAGCAAGACAGTTATGGAATGTGGATGTGGTACAATTACAACAAGCTTATTAACTAACGGTGAGAGGAATAATAACTGGCTGCTACTTTAATAAGGGAGAGTAGTAGAACTGTGTTTGGTCATTAAGGACCAGGTCAGGATTCTTTGGTGTTTATTAAAGGCCAGAATTTCAAGTAACATCAGTTTTCTCCGTTTAGTTCCTTTATGGAGAATGTGGTATCACCGCCAGACACCACACTTGCTAGGTGGTAGCCTTTAAATCGGCCGCGGTCCGTTAGTATACGTCGGACCCGCGTGTCGCCACTATCAGTGATTGCAGACCGAGCGCCGCCACACGGCAGGTCTAGGGAGACTTCCTAGCACTCGCCCCAGTTGTACAGCCGACTTTGCTAGCGATGGTTCACTGTCTACATACGCTCTCATTTGCAGAGACGACAGTTTAGCATAGCCTTCAGCTACGTCATTTGCTACGACCTAGCAAGGCGCCATATTCAGTTACTATTGATATTGATATTGTGATTCATGTACCGTCAAGAGCGACGTTCATCATTAATGGATTTAAGTTAAGTATCAAACTAATTACGTCCGCTTTCTGAATTCTAATTCCTTGTCATGTTCCAGACCTCACGGCCTAGAGTAAAAAGCTGGAGTATATTTCCTGTACTTTAGTTTTCTGGCAAGAACCTGTGAAGTCCTACCCACATATAGTATCAGGGCCCCGACGTTCATGGCGAGGTCTATGTTTGCAACCGCGACACTACGCAGCGCAGTACAGATGGGCCCAACAACATGTCGAATGGACCGCTCAGGATTGGCATCACGTTCTCTTCACCGATGAGTGTCTTCAATCAGGCTGAACCCCTCAGACGCACTGTCCAGAGAGTGGAGCAAGGTGGAGGTTCCCTGCTGTTTTGGGGTGGCATTGTGTGGGGCTGACGTACGCCGCTGGTGGCCATGGAAGGCGCCGTAACGGCTGTACAATACGTGAATGCCATCCACCGCTCGATAGTACAACAATATCGGCAGCATATTGGCGAGGCATTAGTCTTCATGGACGACAATTGGCGCCCCCATCGTGGACATCTTGTGAATGATTTCCTTCAGTATAAGGACTTCGCTCGACTATAGTGGCCTGCATGTTCTCCAGACACGAATGTTATCGAACATGCATAGGATAGACTGAAAACGGCTGTTTACGGAGAACGTGACCCACCGACCACTCTGAGGGATCTGTGCCGAATCGCCGTTGAGGAGTGGGACAATCTGGATCAACAGTGCCTTGTTGAACTTGTGGATAGTACGCCACGACGAATACAGGCATGCATCAATGCAAGAGGACGTGCTACTGGGTACTAGAGGTACCGGTATGTACAGCAATCTCGACCACCACCTCTGAAGGTGTCGCTGTATGGTGGTACAACATGCAATGTGTGATTTTCATGAGCAATAAAAAGGGCGGAAATGATGTTTATGTTGATCTCTATTCCAATTTTCTGTACAGGATTCGGAACCGAGATGATGCAAAACTTTATTTAATGTGTGTATTTTAGAGCTTAGTGACTCATTATGTAAACATGTTTGCTCAAAATTATCCATAAACATTTCAGCTAATAAGGGAATCAGTGGGGACCGCATTGCTAAACCATCTGACTGACTGTACAGAGACTGTTGGAATTGGAAATAATTCTCTTTAAGCATGTTTCAGTTGCCATCCATATCTTCTGTCTCCACTGGATTTGATTTAGTATTATATAACCATTCTGTTGATATTCCCGTAAAGGAACTAAAGGGAGAAAACTAACATTACCCGGAATTCTGGCCACTAATAAACACCAGTCACAGAATCCTGACCTGGTACTTAATGACTGAACACAATTTCATTACTCACCCTTACTAAGCGGCAGCAGCCAGTTATTATTCGTCTCACCATTAGCTAATACGCTTGTTATAACTGTTCCATATCCACATTCCAACTGCGTCTTGCTTCCCCTCCCTCTATTCGGTCTGTTCATCACATTCACAAGTTTGTCCATATGACATAGCACCCTGCGCCATTACTCACGAGTAGAACTTTTCTGTTTTATACACTCACATAGTTTTAATTTTTGAATATACTGCAACGTAAGATTTATTTGTTCAGTGTCTCTTTAGGTATTACATCATGCTTGTGTTTTGTATCGATCTAGTCATAAAATGTCACACATCTTTGTACAACCATGAATTCTCTCCGAAGTTGTGTGGACTATCTGTTCAAGATTAAGTTATCTCACGGTAGCCTAAGAAGCCGAAAGGTCGTTCATAACGAACTAATAAATGTTATTGTAGAACATTAACACGTTGTATTCAAGCTATTAATAATAAACTACTTAATTTAAAGTTATTATACTGGATCTTCGTAATTTATTGTTACTATTTTAGTTTCTACACAATTAGTTAACATTGCACATGTTTTTAAACGATAAAAAATTAGTCCACATCTCAGGAAAACGTGTGAACTCCATAAACAGCTTCATGCAGAAAATAATTTATCACCTGTTAAAAGGAATTACTATGGATTTGTCTTCAATACAGCCTTCACTCTGGGTTTCCATACACCTTGTACTGATTCTTGTGTGACGTGTCATAGGTTGCAGAATTTGATAGTTCATGGAGACCCAAACCTGTTCAGACACTGACCCTTGAAAAAGAATTACATTTGCGTAAGGCAGAGGCAGTTAGAGAAACAAAAGACAGTGCAAAAGAATGTCCGATATATGTCAGTTCGCAAATAGCAGTGTGTTTTGACCCACAGAGACACTCCCTACACCTGTGCTCTGTTTCAGCAGAGCGTATTATGCAAGACAATTATGGACCTATAGTGTCTGCATACACGTTTTAGCCTCTGGAGTTGTAACGCTGTACATTTGGCATTTGGAGTCAAGAAACTGCTTCCTGTCTTTTACACTAAGCACGTAGATTGGATACATCAGTTAAACACACCACAGCTTTTAGTGACAGCGATGGGGGTCAAAATAAAAGTAAATATGTTGTAATGTTCTGGCTTTACATTGCCCAGAATACACACATTGAAAATGTAGATCACAAAGTCATGATTTCTGGTCATTCCTATATGGAATGCGACCTAGATTTTGGAATTATTGAGAAGATTTCCAGACGAGTAAGAATGAGTGGGCATTTCCAAGGCCAGAAGGAAATTTAAGGTGGTCCAGATGACTGGCTATGATTTCATCACACTAAGTGGACTCAATGATTATCAAAAGGACTCAGTGAAAGGCTTAAGAAAAAAAAATGCAGTGGTTGCGTTCTCAAAAGAAGTCACCATTCACCTTTTTTTACAAAGAATCTCTAAATGAAGAGCCGGAAAATTTCCAACATGTTAGTAACAAGAAAGCACATCGTTGCGACGGAAATATCATTGTCTTCCCTGATCTTTGTGACTAATGCCCTTTTGGCATCGTTGCGACGGAAATATCATTGTCTTCCCTGATCTTTGTGACTAATGCCCTTTTGGCATATTTATTATTTTATAGATGACATATAAGTACTGTCAGTCCCATGGTGTGTTCCTCGCCCTTGCCTTCGGCTCGACTTGGCCCGAAGGACTCAGTCCCTCCAGAGGCCTTCCGCCGCCACTTTTATTCCATCCTGGCCACATATCAGGGCTCTGACGTTGTTTACACTGACGGTTCGATGGTTGCTGGTCGTGTCGGTTATGCGCTAACTCTAGGGGACCATTCCGAACAACGTTCCTTGCCGGCTGGCTGCAGCGTTTACACTGCTGAGCTGGTCGCCATCTTTCGTACCCTAGAGTATATCCGCTCCTGCTCAGGTGAGTCCTTCGTGATCTGTAGCGATTCCCTGAGTGGTTTACGAGCTCTCGACCAGTGTTTCCCTCGTTCTCGTCTCTTCTTCAGTAGCTCTACAGCCCTTGGTGAGCCTTGGCTTCTTCAACAATCTTCCTCCACACTTCTCGGTTATTTGCCGCTCTTTTCCACCCCCGGACTCCCATATTGGTGATATCCATTATTACCTCATCGATCCATCTTCTTCTAGGTCTCCCTTTTCGCCTAACTGAATGGATCATACCTTTCATCATTTTCTTTGGAATTCTATCCTCTGCCATTCTCTCCAAGTGTTCTAGCCATCGTATTCGCTGTGATTTCACAAATTTTACTATGTCCCTGCCTTGTATTAACTCTTGTAATTCGGCATTGTAGCGTATTCTCCAGCCTTCTTCCTCCCTTATTGGCCCATAGATTTTGCGTAGTATTTTCCGCTCAATGCTTCTTAGAGCATTTTTATCGTGTTCTGTCAACGTCCATACCTCTGAGCCGTATGTGATAACTGGGCGGACTAGGGAATTATATATTAGCAGTTTAGTTTTTCTTGTGACAAGGCTATTTTTGAAAAGCTGCATATTTGCAAAGTAAGCTCTGTTTCCTGCCTGTATTCTTTCTCTTATAGCCTTTCCAATACTGTTATCATTTGTTATTAGGACTCCCAAGTAATTAAAAGAGGACACTCCATTGAAGCATTTCCCATTGATGTTTAGGTTTTTAGGGGTTCTTCTGGCCTCAGATTGTGACATTACCATATATTTTGTTTTGTTTTCATTTACTATGACGCCAATTTTTAAGGCTTCTGTTTCCATTGCCCGGTATGTTTCTAGGAGTGTATTGGTATTTCTTCCTACTATAGCAATGTCATCAGCGTATGCACATATCTGGCTAGTTTTCATAAATATGGTGCCTCTTTTGTTGATTTTATTTACTGCACTATGCAGGGCTATGTTGAATAGGACAGTGGAGAGACTATCCCCTTGCTTCACGCCTTTATTAAAGTCAAAGCTATCACTTGTTCTGCTGAGGACCTTTACTTTTGCTCTTGTCTCTGTCATTATCATTCTGATTAGTCTTATTAATTTAGCACATATTCCAACTTCTTTCAGTACTCTGTATAGTTCCTGCCGATTTATGCTGTCAAAGGCTTGTTTGAAATCGATGAATAAGAACTGCAGATCTATATCATATTCATAGAACTTTTCCATCATTTGCCTTATCACAAATATTTGATCAGTTGTTCCTCTGCCTGGTCGAAAGCCACACTGATATTCCCCTAGTATGCCTTCTGCACACTTCTGTATCCTTTCGTTTAATATACTTGTGAAGATCTTATAAGCTGTACTTAGGAGTGTTACACCTCTATAGTTTTCACATGCTGTTCTGTCCCCTTTCTTATAAATGGGGACTATTATTCCAATTTTCCAATTATCTGGCATAGTTTCTGTTTCCCATATATCTGATATTAGTGTGTGCAGTTCCTTTATTACAGCCTCACCACCAGTTTTTATTAATTCAGCAATTATGCTGTCTTCCCCAGGGGCTCGATTGTTTTTTGACTTGTGCACAGCCTGGGAGACCTCTTGTAGTGTTGGCTTTCTTGCCTCATTGGTTTCATTGTCTACTTCCAGCTCCACTCTTCCCTCCTGTGCAGCTGTCTCTTCATCTTCTAGGCTGGTGCTTAGTGTATCTTTGAAATACTCTGCCCATCTTCCCACTATCTGTTCTTCCTCCCTTATCATTTTCCCATCTTTACTGGAGCAGGCCGTTGTTTTTGGTTGGAATCTATTCTTCATTTTGCCTATGGCATGACAGAACTTTCTTATTTCACTCTGTTCCTTTAGTTCTTCTAGTTCTTGAAATTTCTTCTTATTCCACTCTCTTTTCTTTCTCTTGCACAGTCTGTTAGCTCTTCTCCTTAATTCTCTATATTGTTCCACATTATTTCTGGTTTCTCTCTGTAGCACTTTTGTTCTTGCCCTGTTCTTTTCCTCTATTGCTGACCTGCAATCTTCACCAAACCACTCCTGGGTTCTTCTGTTCCTTCTTATGCCTATTATTTCTTCTGCAGCATCCTTAATGGCTTTTTCAAACCTGTTCCACCTTTCATCTACTCCTACTGTGGTCTCTTCTGGTCTGGTGATGGCTATCCAGGAGTCCCTGCATACTCTTGCCCGTTGCGGCCGCTCTTTGTGTGGACCCCCGGTCATGTCGGTATCCCGGGCAATGAACATGTTGACCGCCTGGCGAAAGAGGCCACCAGGCAACCATCTCTGGATGATGGCCTCTCAGAGACTGATTTGCTGGCTCTGAGCACTATGGGACTTAACATCTATGGTCATCAGTCCCCTAGAACTTAGAACTAATTAAACCTAACTAACCTAAGGACAGCACACAACACCCAGCCATCACGAGGCAGAGAAAATCCCTGACCCCGCCGGGAATCGAACCCGGGAACCCGGGCGTGGGAAGCGAGAACGCTACCGCACGACCACGAGATGCGGGCGACTGATTTGCGAGCGGTCCTCCGCCGAAAAGTTTTCGCGCTTTGGGACGCTGAATGGCGCGATCGGATCACGCCCAATAAACTCCGTGCCATTAAGGAGACGACGACTGTGTGGCGGTCATCCATGTGAGCCAACCGCAGGGACTCAGTCGTCCTTTGTCGGCTCCGCATTGGCCACTCCCGGCTGACGCACAGTTACTTACTGCGTCGGGAGGACCCTCCTCTGTGTCGCTGCGGGGCAGCTTTGACAGTGGCCCACATTTTGCTGGCCTGCCCCCTTTTAGCAGTGGTCAGGCAGACATTTGCGCTGCCTGATACACTCCCTGCCCTTTTAACTGATGACGTTGCTATGGCTGGCTTAGTTTTACGTTTTATTCGGGCAGGGGGTTTTTGTCATTTAATATGAGTGTTTATGTTTTATTTTATTGTTTTGTGTTGATTCTGGCCTTTGGTCTACGGTTTTAAACTGAGTTTTTAATGTGTTCTCGGTGGTTGGCTTTTCCTTTTTTATTCTATGGTCGGGCAACCACTGCTACACTCCGTGTGATTTTAATTTGTTATGTCTGTTCTTTGTGTGAGTTTTTCTTGTCCTGTGTTGTCTGTTGTCTCTATTATCCGTTTTTTTACTCTGTGTGGTAGTTTAAGTTTTGGAACAAGGGACCGATGACCGTTGCAGTCTGGTCCCTTTAATCCCACAAACCAACCAAGTACTGTCAGTCTTTTACGTTGATTCCGTACGCTCTCAATTGCCGAGACGATAGTTAGCATAGCCTTCAGCTACGTCATTAGCTACGACCTAGCAATTATACGTTTTTAGTCATTATTCTGTGACCATGTAATAGAATATAGATCATTCTTTGTTTTAAATTCTGAAGAAGGCACTCCTAGCAATGTTGAAACCAGGTTAATTTGTTAAAAATACAGTGACCGAGGGCTTTTTCAGTTGTGATATGTTAAGCAGCTTCACACATTTGCGTGCATGATAGAAGAAGTGTGGTGTCACCGCCAGACACCACACTTGCTAGGTGGTAGCCTTTAAATCGGCCGCGGTCCGTTAGTATACGTCGGACCCGCGTGTCGCCACTATCAGTGATTACAGACCGAGCGCCGCCACACATCAGGTCTAGAGAGACTTCCTAGCACTCGCCCCAGTTGTACAGCCGACTTTGCTAGCGATGGTTCACTGAAAAATTACGCTCTCAATTGCCGAGACGATAGTTAGCATAGCCTTCAGCTACGTCATTAGCTACGACCTAGCAAGGCGCCATTATCATTTGCTATTTATCTTGTGATGCATGTACCGTCAAGAGCTATGTTCACCACTTATGGATTAAAGTTAAGTATTCCAGCAGCTTCGTACTTTATTTGCTAGTCTCAATTACTTTACCTGTTCCAGACCTCACGCCAGCCTGCGTGAGCTTAAACGCGTGCCTTTCGGCTTCCTCTCATAGTGACTTGGCTGTCTTGCCAAGTCACAACAAGAAGAGTGGGTGAATATCGGTTCGGGTATAACGAAAAAGGTTGTTTACTCCATGCCACAAAGACTGGTTGTAATACAGACGAAGGTGCGCATTTTAAATACTCACTGCCGAGTGGTTCAAATGGCTCTGAGCACTATGGAACTTAACATCTGAGGTCATCAGTCTCCTAGACATAGAATTACTTAAACCTAACTAACCTCAGGACATCACACACATCCATGTTCGAGGCAGGATTCGAACCTGAGACTGTAGCAGCAGCGCGGTTCCGGACGGAAGCGCCTAGAACCACTCGGCCACAGCGGCCGGTAAACAATTTTATTCATGGCCGCCAATCAGCAGCTGTGAAGAACGTTTTAAGAATAGAAAATCGTCAGCCGCACAAATTTTTATTAATTTGACTTCTTGACTTGCTTTGGCAAATTAATTTGCATCGTCGGAAGATCATACAATTACGCTTACATCGGAAAGCAATCGTCAGGCAAACTCTGGACGATGGAGTCCTACAAAAATGGGCATAGAATAAGAATTTAGTGATGATCAGGGGTAGACCACAGTTAAAAAATGGCTCTGAGGTCATCAGTCCCCTATAACTTAGAACCACATAAACCTAGCGACATCACACACATCCATGCCTGAGGCAGGATTCGAACCTGCGACCGTAGCAGTCGCGCTGTTCCGGACTGAAGCGCCTAGAACCGCTCGGCCACCGCGGCCGGCAGACCACAGTTAACAGCAGATTAAAAACAATAAGTGTATGAACGTACGTACCATCATTGGAATTTTTACATAGTAAAGTCAAGCAGTTAAAAATAACGCAGAAAATGCGATGATGTGGTGGCCAAAAAAACTCCGCATCTTGGATCTACCATAGAATCAAACATGTATGTTGACAAGGAAATTGATGCTCGCATTGGAAGAGCTGCAACAACTTTTGGCAAACTCTCTACACGTGTTTGGAAAAACAATAAACTCTCTTTGACCACCAAAATTCTTGTATATCAAACTTACGTCCTCAGCATCCTTTTGTATGCATCGGAAACATGGACTACCTATGCCAAACAAGAACGTCGCCTTAATGCTTTCCACATGCGGTGCCTAGATCCATCCTCGGAGTAACGTGGAAGGACCGAGTGACCAACGAAGCAGTGCTATCTAAAACTAACTGCAACAATATTTCAGATATCTTGAAGCAGAGACGACTCCGCTGGCTGGGACACGTCCACCGTATGGATCCTGACAGATTACCACGTGAGATGATGCTTGGAGAGATCTCTATAGCCAAAAGACCTGTAGGACGTCCTGTATTGATGTTCAAGGACTCCTGTAAACGAGATATGGAGAGCTTTGGAATCGACACAAACAGATGGAAGGCACGGGCTAGCATGAGACCAGAGTGGCGTGATGATATATCATCCGGAATGTCGAAGCACGATGAAGGCTTGTTAGACAGATTAAGGCAGAAAAAGCTTCGCAATGCTACCACTGCTCCTGCCTCAGCAGCGAGATACAGTTGTGGCAATTGCGGCAAGAGATGCCGTGCTGCCATTGGCTTGACAAGTCATATGAAAAAATGCAACCCATAATCACAAAGACACTGGAACAATCATCTACCAAGATGTCGTGGCCAATATATTAGACATTCGATGATTAGCACCAACAGACTGATAGTTCGACTATAAAAGATGTCACTTATGTAAGAAGAAACGAACGCCAGTGTCCCTAATGTGGTGTCACCGCCAGACACCACACTTGCTAGGTGGTAGCCTTTAAATCGGCCGCGGTCCGGTAGTATACGTCGGACCCGCGTGTCGCCACTGTCAGTGATTGCAGACCGAGCGCCGCCACACGGCAGGTCTAGAGAGACTTCCCAGCACTCGCCCCAGTTGTACAGCCGACTTTGCTAGCGATGGTTCACTGACAAATTACGCTCTCATTTGCCGAGACGATAGTTAGCATAGCCTTCAGCTACGTCATTTGCTACGACCTAGCAAGGCGCCATTATCATTTGCTATTTATCTTGTGATACATGTACCGTCAGACCGATGTTCACCAATTACGAATTAAAGTTAAGTATTCCAGTAGTTACTTATGTTCTTTGCTGCTATAAATTCCCTTACCTGTTCCAGACCTCACGCTAGCCTGCGTGAGCTTAAACGCGTGCCTTTCGGCTTCCTCTCCTAGTGGCTTGGCTGTCTTGCCAAGTCACAACACCTAAAAGGTTACGAAAACTGAACACAATGACGACGCTCGCGTCTTTAACATAAGTAAAACGAAATAGCACATCAGTCTTAAGGAAATTAAATATCAGTAAGACCTTTTGTCATGTGATAATTAAGCGCATAAATGTATACACAAAAATGACATAGCTTGTAAAAGGGCTGAAGAAAGGGTATAATGATCAGGTTTTTTTTAATAATCAGCTGATGGTGGCGCCGTGGGCCGATGGAGAAGCGGTACCACACTGAAGCTTCCAATATCTCGATGTAGAGCCCGGCCGGCCGGTACGAGTTTTCAGCGATGCAGGTAAAATGGAGCCGCCCCGCCTGAGGCATTCGACTCGATGGCGGCGCGAAGTCCCCGTCCCTCCGCTTAGGACCCCTACCTGTAGCTCTTATAAATAATAGCTGCAGCACAGCACATCTGCGTTACTAACTTAAACCACTACCACCGCCATACCTTAGCAAAAGATCTTGCTGAAAACCCAAGGAAATTCTGGTCTTACGTAAAATCGGTAAGCGGGTCGAAGGCTTCCATCCAGTCACTCACTGATCAACCTGGCCTGGCAACGGAAGACAGCAGAACGAAAGCTGAAATTTTAAATTTAGCATTTGAGAAATCTTTCACGCAGGGGGATCGTACAAACATACCGCCGTTTGAGTCTCGTACAGATTCCCGTACGGGGGACATAGTGACAGACATCCCTGGGGTTGTGAAGCAGCTGAATGGGTTGAAAATAAATAAATCGCCAGGTCCTAATGGGATTTCAATTCGGTTTTACAGAGAGTACTCTACTGCATTGGCTCCTTACTTAGCTTGCATTTATCGTGATTTCCTGTCAGGAAGGGCGCAGTTCGTAGTAATAGACGGCAAATCACCGAGTAAAACTGAAGTGATATCAGGTGTTCCCCAGGGAAGCGTCCTGGGACCTCTGCTGTTCCTGATCAATATAAATGACCTGGGTGACAATCTGAGCAGTTTCTTAGGTTGTTCGCAGATGATGCTGTAATTTACCGTCTGGTAAGGTCATCCGAAGACCAGTATCAGTTGCAAAGCGATTTAGAAAAGATTGCTGTATAGCGTGGCAGGTGGCAGTTGACGCTAAATAACGAAAAGTGTGAGGTGATCCACATGAGTTCCAAAAGAAATCCGCTGGAATTCGATTACTCGATAAATAATACAATTCTCAAGGCTGTCAGTTCAACTAAGTACCTGGGTGTAAAAAATACGAACAACTTCAGTTGGAAAGACCACATAGACAATATTGTGGGGAAGGCGAGCCAAAGGTTGCGTTTCATTGGCAGGACACTTAGAAGATGCAACAAGTCCACTAAAGAGACAGCTTACACTACACTCGTTCGTCCTCTGTTACAATATTGCTGCGCGGTGTGGGATCCTCACCAGGTGGGATTGACGGAGGACATCGAAAGGGTGCAAAAATGGGCAGCTCGTTTTGTATTATCACGTAGTAGGGGAGAGAGTGTGGCAGATATGATACGCGAGTTGGGATGGAAGTCATAAAAGCAAAGACGTTTTTCGTCGCGGCGAGATCTATTTACGAAATTTCAGTCACCAACTTTCTATTCCGAATGCGAAAAAATTTTGTTGAGCCCAACCTACATAGGTAGGAATGATCATCAAAATAAAATAAGAGAAATCAGAGCTCGAACAGAAAGGTTTAGGTGTTCGTTTTTCCCGCGCGCTGTTCGGGAGTGGAATGGTAGGGAGATAGTATGATTGTGGTTCGATGAACCCTCTGCCAAGCACTTAAATGTGAATTGCAGAGTAGTCATGTAGATGTAGATGTATCGCAAATCTCTTGCCCAATGTAAAGTCCCGAGCGACTGGAAAAAAGGGAAGGTGACGCCTGTATATAAGAAGGGTAGAGGGACGGATCCTCAAAATTACAGACCAATATCCTTAACATCAGTTTGTTGCAGGATTCTCGAACATATTCTCAGTTCGAATATAAGTTGCTGTCCGTGCATCAGCACGGCTTTAGAAAGCATCGCTCCTGCGAAACGCAACTCGCCCTTTTTTCATACGATATCTTGCGAACCATGGTTGAAGGGTATCAGACGGATGCAATATTCCTTGACTTCCTGTGCCCCACTGCAGACTCCTAACTAAGGTAAGAGCATATGGGATTGGCTCGAAGACTTCTTAAGTAATAGAACCAAGTACGTTGTCCTCGATGGTGAGTGTTCATCGGAGGTGAGGGTATCATCTGGAGTGCCCCAGGGAAGTGTGGTAGGTCCGCTGTTGTTTTCTATCTACATAAATGATCTTTTGGATAGGGTGGATAGCAATGTGCGGCTGTTTGCTGATGATGCTGTGGTGTACGGGAAGGTGTCGTCGTTGAGTGACTGTAGCAGGATACAAGATGACTCGGACAGGATTTGTGATTGGTGTAAAGAATGGTAGCTAACTCTATAGATAAATGTAAAGTAATGCAGATGAATAGGAAAAAGAATCCCGTAATGTTTGAATACTCCATTAGTAGTGTAGCGCTTGTCACAGTCACGTCGATTAAATATTTAGGCGTAACATTATAGAGCGATATGAAGTGGGACAAGCATGTAATGGCAGTTGTGGGGAAGGCGGATAGTCGTCTTCGGTGCATTGGTAGAATTTTGGGAAGATGTGGTTCATCTGTAAAGGAGACCGCTTATAAAACACTAGTACGGCCAATTCTTGAGTACTGCTCGAGCGTTTGGGATCCCTATCAGGTCGGATTGAGGGAGGACTTAGAAGCAATTCAGAGGCGGGCTGCTAGATTTGTTACTGGTAGGTTTGATCATCACGCGAGTGTTACGGAAATGCTCCAGGAACTCGGGTGCGAGTCTCTGGAGGAAAGGAGGCGTTCTTTTGTGAATCGCTACTCAGGAAATTTAGAGAAGCAGCATTTGGGGCTGACTGCAGCACAAGTTTATTGCCGCCAACTTATACGTCGCGGAAAGACCACAAAGATAAGATAAGAGAGATTAGGGCTCGTACAGAGGCATATAGGCAGTCGTTTTTCCCTCGTTCTGTTTGGTGGATTGCGGAATATGTATGTAGATGTAGATGTAAACCATAAAACCATAACCGGGTAACGGCGTAACGCAGTAAAATGTATTAGGCACACTGACCATTGTACAAATGGTGGCCCGCGGCTCTGTCTAGATACAAGTACAGTGGCTGAAAGCAACACTGCTAAGACAATCTTATATTTTCTTCGGAAGTCAAAGGGTATAAGTGCACTTGTATCTCCTGATTATCAAATGATTGCAAAGAGCTGTTTGATACTCAGGCTGAGTCTTTAACAGATACTACTTAATATTTAGGGAATATTCCGTCGGCTCTTGGAGAAACATGGACATATTAATAACTTGAGTACAACGCATTAATGTTCCGCAATAGTAATTCTTAGTTCGTTATGAACCGGCTTTCGGCGTTTTGGGCCATCGTCAGATATCTTAAGGTCGAACAGATAGTCCACATAACTTCAGAGAGAATTCACAGCAGTACAAAAAATGCTGTACAAAGGTATGTCACATTTTATGACTATATCGATACAAAACACAAGCATGACGTAATACTTAAAGAGATAGTGAACAAATAAATCTTACATTACAGTATATTCAAATATTAAAATAATGTGAGTGTATAAAAGAAACGTTGCACAAGTGAGCAGTGGCACAGGCTACTGTGTCATATGGACAAATTGGTGAATGTGATGAACAGACCGAATAGAGGGAGGGGAAGCAAGACAGTTATGGAATGTGGATGTGGTACAATTACAACAAGCTTATTAACTAACGGTGAGAGGAATGATAACTGGCTGCTACTTTAATAAGGGAGAGTAGTAGAACTGTGTTTGGTCATTAAGGACCAGGTCAGGATTCTTTGGTGTTTATTAAAGGCCAGAATTTCAAGTAACATCAGTTTTCTCCGTTTAGTTCCTTTATGGAGAATGTGGTATCACCGCCAGACACCACACTTGCTAGGTGGTAGCCTTTAAATCGGCCGCGGTCCGTTAGTATACGTCGGACCCGCGTGTCGCCACTATCAGTGATTGCAGACCGAGCGCCGCCACACGGCAGGTCTAGGGAGACTTCCTAGCACTCGCCCCAGTTGTACAGCCGACTTTGCTAGCGATGGTTCACTGTCTACATACGCTCTCATTTGCAGAGACGACAGTTTAGCATAGCCTTCAGCTACGTCATTTGCTACGACCTAGCAAGGCGCCATATTCAGTTACTATTGATATTGATATTGTGATTCATGTACCGTCAAGAGCGACGTTCATCATTAATGGATTTAAGTTAAGTATCAAACTAATTACGTCCGCTTTCTGAATTCTAATTCCTTGTCATGTTCCAGACCTCACGGCCTAGAGTAAAAAGCTGGAGTATATTTCCTGTACTTTAGTTTTCTGGCAAGAACCTGTGAAGTCCTACCCACATATAGTATCAGGGCCCCGACGTTCATGGCGAGGTCTATGTTTGCAACCGCGACACTACGCAGCGCAGTACAGATGGGCCCAACAACATGTCGAATGGACCGCTCAGGATTGGCATCACGTTCTCTTCACCGATGAGTGTCTTCAATCAGGCTGAACCCCTCAGACGCACTGTCCAGAGAGTGGAGCAAGGTGGAGGTTCCCTGCTGTTTTGGGGTGGCATTGTGTGGGGCTGACGTACGCCGCTGGTGGCCATGGAAGGCGCCGTAACGGCTGTACAATACGTGAATGCCATCCACCGCTCGATAGTACAACAATATCGGCAGCATATTGGCGAGGCATTAGTCTTCATGGACGACAATTGGCGCCCCCATCGTGGACATCTTGTGAATGATTTCCTTCAGTATAAGGACTTCGCTCGACTATAGTGGCCTGCATGTTCTCCAGACACGAATGTTATCGAACATGCATAGGATAGACTGAAAACGGCTGTTTACGGAGAACGTGACCCACCGACCACTCTGAGGGATCTGTGCCGAATCGCCGTTGAGGAGTGGGACAATCTGGATCAACAGTGCCTTGTTGAACTTGTGGATAGTACGCCACGACGAATACAGGCATGCATCAATGCAAGAGGACGTGCTACTGGGTACTAGAGGTACCGGTATGTACAGCAATCTCGACCACCACCTCTGAAGGTGTCGCTGTATGGTGGTACAACATGCAATGTGTGATTTTCATGAGCAATAAAAAGGGCGGAAATGATGTTTATGTTGATCTCTATTCCAATTTTCTGTACAGGATTCGGAACCGAGATGATGCAAAACTTTATTTAATGTGTGTATTTTAGAGCTTAGTGACTCATTATGTAAACATGTTTGCTCAAAATTATCCATAAACATTTCAGCTAATAAGGGAATCAGTGGGGACCGCATTGCTAAACCATCTGACTGACTGTACAGAGACTGTTGGAATTGGAAATAATTCTCTTTAAGCATGTTTCAGTTGCCATCCATATCTTCTGTCTCCACTGGATTTGATTTAGTATTATATAACCATTCTGTTGATATTCCCGTAAAGGAACTAAAGGGAGAAAACTAACATTACCCGGAATTCTGGCCACTAATAAACACCAGTCACAGAATCCTGACCTGGTACTTAATGACTGAACACAATTTCATTACTCACCCTTACTAAGCGGCAGCAGCCAGTTATTATTCGTCTCACCATTAGCTAATACGCTTGTTATAACTGTTCCATATCCACATTCCAACTGCGTCTTGCTTCCCCTCCCTCTATTCGGTCTGTTCATCACATTCACAAGTTTGTCCATATGACATAGCACCCTGCGCCATTACTCACGAGTAGAACTTTTCTGTTTTATACACTCACATAGTTTTAATTTTTGAATATACTGCAACGTAAGATTTATTTGTTCAGTGTCTCTTTAGGTATTACATCATGCTTGTGTTTTGTATCGATCTAGTCATAAAATGTCACACATCTTTGTACAACCATGAATTCTCTCCGAAGTTGTGTGGACTATCTGTTCAAGATTAAGTTATCTCACGGTAGCCTAAGAAGCCGAAAGGTCGTTCATAACGAACTAATAAATGTTATTGTAGAACATTAACACGTTGTATTCAAGCTATTAATAATAAACTACTTAATTTAAAGTTATTATACTGGATCTTCGTAATTTATTGTTACTATTTTAGTTTCTACACAATTAGTTAACATTGCACATGTTTTTAAACGATAAAAAATTAGTCCACATCTCAGGAAAACGTGTGAACTCCATAAACAGCTTCATGCAGAAAATAATTTATCACCTGTTAAAAGGAATTACTATGGATTTGTCTTCAATACAGCCTTCACTCTGGGTTTCCATACACCTTGTACTGATTCTTGTGTGACGTGTCATAGGTTGCAGAATTTGATAGTTCATGGAGACCCAAACCTGTTCAGACACTGACCCTTGAAAAAGAATTACATTTGCGTAAGGCAGAGGCAGTTAGAGAAACAAAAGACAGTGCAAAAGAATGTCCGATATATGTCAGTTCGCAAATAGCAGTGTGTTTTGACCCACAGAGACACTCCCTACACCTGTGCTCTGTTTCAGCAGAGCGTATTATGCAAGACAATTATGGACCTATAGTGTCTGCATACACGTTTTAGCCTCTGGAGTTGTAACGCTGTACATTTGGCATTTGGAGTCAAGAAACTGCTTCCTGTCTTTTACACTAAGCACGTAGATTGGATACATCAGTTAAACACACCACAGCTTTTAGTGACAGCGATGGGGGTCAAAATAAAAGTAAATATGTTGTAATGTTCTGGCTTTACATTGCCCAGAATACACACATTGAAAATGTAGATCACAAAGTCATGATTTCTGGTCATTCCTATATGGAATGCGACCTAGATTTTGGAATTATTGAGAAGATTTCCAGACGAGTAAGAATGAGTGGGCATTTCCAAGGCCAGAAGGAAATTTAAGGTGGTCCAGATGACTGGCTATGATTTCATCACACTAAGTGGACTCAATGATTATCAAAAGGACTCAGTGAAAGGCTTAAGAAAAAAAAATGCAGTGGTTGCGTTCTCAAAAGAAGTCACCATTCACCTTTTTTTACAAAGAATCTCTAAATGAAGAGCCGGAAAATTTCCAACATGTTAGTAACAAGAAAGCACATCGTTGCGACGGAAATATCATTGTCTTCCCTGATCTTTGTGACTAATGCCCTTTTGGCATCGTTGCGACGGAAATATCATTGTCTTCCCTGATCTTTGTGACTAATGCCCTTTTGGCATATTTATTATTTTATAGATGACATATAAGTACTGTCAGTCCCATGGTGTGTTCCTCGCCCTTGCCTTCGGCTCGACTTGGCCCGAAGGACTCAGTCCCTCCAGAGGCCTTCCGCCGCCACTTTTATTCCATCCTGGCCACATATCAGGGCTCTGACGTTGTTTACACTGACGGTTCGATGGTTGCTGGTCGTGTCGGTTATGCGCTAACTCTAGGGGACCATTCCGAACAACGTTCCTTGCCGGCTGGCTGCAGCGTTTACACTGCTGAGCTGGTCGCCATCTTTCGTACCCTAGAGTATATCCGCTCCTGCTCAGGTGAGTCCTTCGTGATCTGTAGCGATTCCCTGAGTGGTTTACGAGCTCTCGACCAGTGTTTCCCTCGTTCTCGTCTCTTCTTCAGTAGCTCTACAGCCCTTGGTGAGCCTTGGCTTCTTCAACAATCTTCCTCCACACTTCTCGGTTATTTGCCGCTCTTTTCCACCCCCGGACTCCCATATTGGTGATATCCATTATTACCTCATCGATCCATCTTCTTCTAGGTCTCCCTTTTCGCCTAACTGAATGGATCATACCTTTCATCATTTTCTTTGGAATTCTATCCTCTGCCATTCTCTCCAAGTGTTCTAGCCATCGTATTCGCTGTGATTTCACAAATTTTACTATGTCCCTGCCTTGTATTAACTCTTGTAATTCGGCATTGTAGCGTATTCTCCAGCCTTCTTCCTCCCTTATTGGCCCATAGATTTTGCGTAGTATTTTCCGCTCAATGCTTCTTAGAGCATTTTTATCGTGTTCTGTCAACGTCCATACCTCTGAGCCGTATGTGATAACTGGGCGGACTAGGGAATTATATATTAGCAGTTTAGTTTTTCTTGTGACAAGGCTATTTTTGAAAAGCTGCATATTTGCAAAGTAAGCTCTGTTTCCTGCCTGTATTCTTTCTCTTATAGCCTTTCCAATACTGTTATCATTTGTTATTAGGACTCCCAAGTAATTAAAAGAGGACACTCCATTGAAGCATTTCCCATTGATGTTTAGGTTTTTAGGGGTTCTTCTGGCCTCAGATTGTGACATTACCATATATTTTGTTTTGTTTTCATTTACTATGACGCCAATTTTTAAGGCTTCTGTTTCCATTGCCCGGTATGTTTCTAGGAGTGTATTGGTATTTCTTCCTACTATAGCAATGTCATCAGCGTATGCACATATCTGGCTAGTTTTCATAAATATGGTGCCTCTTTTGTTGATTTTATTTACTGCACTATGCAGGGCTATGTTGAATAGGACAGTGGAGAGACTATCCCCTTGCTTCACGCCTTTATTAAAGTCAAAGCTATCACTTGTTCTGCTGAGGACCTTTACTTTTGCTCTTGTCTCTGTCATTATCATTCTGATTAGTCTTATTAATTTAGCACATATTCCAACTTCTTTCAGTACTCTGTATAGTTCCTGCCGATTTATGCTGTCAAAGGCTTGTTTGAAATCGATGAATAAGAACTGCAGATCTATATCATATTCATAGAACTTTTCCATCATTTGCCTTATCACAAATATTTGATCAGTTGTTCCTCTGCCTGGTCGAAAGCCACACTGATATTCCCCTAGTATGCCTTCTGCACACTTCTGTATCCTTTCGTTTAATATACTTGTGAAGATCTTATAAGCTGTACTTAGGAGTGTTACACCTCTATAGTTTTCACATGCTGTTCTGTCCCCTTTCTTATAAATGGGGACTATTATTCCAATTTTCCAATTATCTGGCATAGTTTCTGTTTCCCATATATCTGATATTAGTGTGTGCAGTTCCTTTATTACAGCCTCACCACCAGTTTTTATTAATTCAGCAATTATGCTGTCTTCCCCAGGGGCTCGATTGTTTTTTGACTTGTGCACAGCCTGGGAGACCTCTTGTAGTGTTGGCTTTCTTGCCTCATTGGTTTCATTGTCTACTTCCAGCTCCACTCTTCCCTCCTGTGCAGCTGTCTCTTCATCTTCTAGGCTGGTGCTTAGTGTATCTTTGAAATACTCTGCCCATCTTCCCACTATCTGTTCTTCCTCCCTTATCATTTTCCCATCTTTACTGGAGCAGGCCGTTGTTTTTGGTTGGAATCTATTCTTCATTTTGCCTATGGCATGACAGAACTTTCTTATTTCACTCTGTTCCTTTAGTTCTTCTAGTTCTTGAAATTTCTTCTTATTCCACTCTCTTTTCTTTCTCTTGCACAGTCTGTTAGCTCTTCTCCTTAATTCTCTATATTGTTCCACATTATTTCTGGTTTCTCTCTGTAGCACTTTTGTTCTTGCCCTGTTCTTTTCCTCTATTGCTGACCTGCAATCTTCACCAAACCACTCCTGGGTTCTTCTGTTCCTTCTTATGCCTATTATTTCTTCTGCAGCATCCTTAATGGCTTTTTCAAACCTGTTCCACCTTTCATCTACTCCTACTGTGGTCTCTTCTGGTCTGGTGATGGCTATCCAGGAGTCCCTGCATACTCTTGCCCGTTGCGGCCGCTCTTTGTGTGGACCCCCGGTCATGTCGGTATCCCGGGCAATGAACATGTTGACCGCCTGGCGAAAGAGGCCACCAGGCAACCATCTCTGGATGATGGCCTCTCAGAGACTGATTTGCTGGCTCTGAGCACTATGGGACTTAACATCTATGGTCATCAGTCCCCTAGAACTTAGAACTAATTAAACCTAACTAACCTAAGGACAGCACACAACACCCAGCCATCACGAGGCAGAGAAAATCCCTGACCCCGCCGGGAATCGAACCCGGGAACCCGGGCGTGGGAAGCGAGAACGCTACCGCACGACCACGAGATGCGGGCGACTGATTTGCGAGCGGTCCTCCGCCGAAAAGTTTTCGCGCTTTGGGACGCTGAATGGCGCGATCGGATCACGCCCAATAAACTCCGTGCCATTAAGGAGACGACGACTGTGTGGCGGTCATCCATGTGAGCCAACCGCAGGGACTCAGTCGTCCTTTGTCGGCTCCGCATTGGCCACTCCCGGCTGACGCACAGTTACTTACTGCGTCGGGAGGACCCTCCTCTGTGTCGCTGCGGGGCAGCTTTGACAGTGGCCCACATTTTGCTGGCCTGCCCCCTTTTAGCAGTGGTCAGGCAGACATTTGCGCTGCCTGATACACTCCCTGCCCTTTTAACTGATGACGTTGCTATGGCTGGCTTAGTTTTACGTTTTATTCGGGCAGGGGGTTTTTGTCATTTAATATGAGTGTTTATGTTTTATTTTATTGTTTTGTGTTGATTCTGGCCTTTGGTCTACGGTTTTAAACTGAGTTTTTAATGTGTTCTCGGTGGTTGGCTTTTCCTTTTTTATTCTATGGTCGGGCAACCACTGCTACACTCCGTGTGATTTTAATTTGTTATGTCTGTTCTTTGTGTGAGTTTTTCTTGTCCTGTGTTGTCTGTTGTCTCTATTATCCGTTTTTTTACTCTGTGTGGTAGTTTAAGTTTTGGAACAAGGGACCGATGACCGTTGCAGTCTGGTCCCTTTAATCCCACAAACCAACCAAGTACTGTCAGTCTTTTACGTTGATTCCGTACGCTCTCAATTGCCGAGACGATAGTTAGCATAGCCTTCAGCTACGTCATTAGCTACGACCTAGCAATTATACGTTTTTAGTCATTATTCTGTGACCATGTAATAGAATATAGATCATTCTTTGTTTTAAATTCTGAAGAAGGCACTCCTAGCAATGTTGAAACCAGGTTAATTTGTTAAAAATACAGTGACCGAGGGCTTTTTCAGTTGTGATATGTTAAGCAGCTTCACACATTTGCGTGCATGATAGAAGAAGTGTGGTGTCACCGCCAGACACCACACTTGCTAGGTGGTAGCCTTTAAATCGGCCGCGGTCCGTTAGTATACGTCGGACCCGCGTGTCGCCACTATCAGTGATTACAGACCGAGCGCCGCCACACATCAGGTCTAGAGAGACTTCCTAGCACTCGCCCCAGTTGTACAGCCGACTTTGCTAGCGATGGTTCACTGAAAAATTACGCTCTCAATTGCCGAGACGATAGTTAGCATAGCCTTCAGCTACGTCATTAGCTACGACCTAGCAAGGCGCCATTATCATTTGCTATTTATCTTGTGATGCATGTACCGTCAAGAGCTATGTTCACCACTTATGGATTAAAGTTAAGTATTCCAGCAGCTTCGTACTTTATTTGCTAGTCTCAATTACTTTACCTGTTCCAGACCTCACGCCAGCCTGCGTGAGCTTAAACGCGTGCCTTTCGGCTTCCTCTCATAGTGACTTGGCTGTCTTGCCAAGTCACAACAAGAAGAGTGGGTGAATATCGGTTCGGGTATAACGAAAAAGGTTGTTTACTCCATGCCACAAAGACTGGTTGTAATACAGACGAAGGTGCGCATTTTAAATACTCACTGCCGAGTGGTTCAAATGGCTCTGAGCACCATGGAACTTAACATCTGAGGTCATCAGTCCCCTAGAACTTAGAACTACTTAAACCTAACTAACCTCAGGACATCACACACATCCATGCCCGAGGCAGGATTCGAACCTGCGACCGTAGCGGTCGCGCGATTCCAGACTGAAGCGCCTCGAATCGCTCGGCCACACTGGCCGGCACTACTGAGTGTCTGAATACTTTTTCCCATTGTATATTTCGATTTTCTTCTTTTTTTTCCTATTACATAAGACGTGTTTCGTTACTCTTAGTGTTGCGTATGTTACGCATTTGTATGGAATAAAATATATGTTTTGATTAAAAAACACATTTACGGTTTACTTCACTGATTACTCCCAGTGCCTGAATACTTTTGTTCGCCTCTGTACATCGTGAAGTTTACACGAACCCTGCGTGCGCGAGTCCTACAAGCATTTGGACAATTTTTTGGTTAGACCAGCCTCGAAACTTTTTGGACTGACGGAGCAAACGCTACCGTTATAGAAGGGACAAAAGGAAGAGAAGGTAATTGAAAACGTGGCGCTCGGTGCAGCCGCTCGCTGGCTGCCTGTTCAGCTGGTGCGCGCGCCGTGTTTTTCGCCGCGGCGGCAGGCGGGCGCAGCGACCCGAACGCAGCCCGGCCGAGCAGCGGATTAGCAAAAAACCGCGCCGGCGGCGGCCCATTTCGCGATTACACCACTCTCCTCTCCTCTCCTCTCCTCTTCACTCTTCTCTCCAGTCTTCCGTTTTCTGTTCGCCACCTGCTGTGCACTAGCGGATGACGCTGCTCCCGAAGCTGTTCGGGGCGCCGAACACCGCGGGGATTTCCCGAAGTCTCGCCAGACTCCGAACAGCCGAGTTGCACTGTCATCGAACTGTAATAGGGGAGGGTGGGGGTGGCGATTACCGTAGAGGGACTAACTTATACTAGGGATGGGAAAAACCAACCGGTTAAAACCGATCAGGGTATTTTAGTTCGGAATAACTTGTTTTTCGATACTTCTCTACTCTCGGTTATGACACGTATTTATATTTTTTATTAATACTCAGGAAAACAGCCGATATATTGTCATAGCAGCAGTGTTAAAATTTCTCGTTCTTAAATAATTTTTTTTTAAAAAAAGAAGTAATTTTTATTCTTAAAATTTGCATTGCTTTGAGATATTGCGCTACTATAGAAGATTGGAAAAGTGATTAAGGTACTAGGGGCGTTTGGAAAGTCCGTGCAAAAAATAAAGACTACTAACGTGTTTGGGGTAAACCTTTTTTATTTTTCAACATAATCTTCTTTTAGACTTACACACTTCGCCCAACGCTGTTCTAATTTGTTGATCCCTTCCGAATAATAGGAATTGTCCGAGTCTACAAAATAGCTATTAGTTGCTGCAATCACCTCCTCGTTTGAATAAAATTTTTGTTCTGCTAGCCATTTCTTCAAATTAGGGAACAAATAGTAGTCCGAGGGAGCCAAATCTGGAGAATATTGGGGATATGAAACGAGTTGGAATGATGTTTCCATTAATTTTGCGACCACAACTGCTGAGTTGTGTGCTGGTGCATTGTCGTGATGGAAAAGCACTTTTTGCTGTCCAATCGCCGGCGTTTTTCTTGCAGCTCGGTTTTCAAACGGTCCAATAACGATAAATAATATGCACCTGTAATACTTTTACCCTTTTCCAGATAGTCGATGAGGTTTATCACTTGCGAATCCCAAAAGACAGTCACCATAACCTTTCCGGCCGAAGGACTGGTCTTCGCCTTTTTTGGTGCAGATTCTCTCCTTGATAACCCATTGTTTAGATTGACGTTTAGTCTAAGGAGTATAGTAATGTATCCATGTTTCATCCACAGCGATGAAACGACGCTTAAAGTCTTGCAGATTCTTCCTGAATAGCTGCAAACCATCCTTGCAACTCTTCACACGATTCCGTTTTTGCTCAAGCGTGAGAAATCGCGGAACCCATCTTGCGGATAGCTTTGTCATGTCTAAATGTTTTTGCAAAATATTATGTACCCATTCATTCGAGATGTCCACAGAACTAGCAATCTCACAACCTGAACTTTTCTGTCATCCATCTCCATATCATGGATTTTATCAATGATTTCTGGAGTCGTAACCTACATAGGGTGTCCAGAACGTTCAGCATCACTTGTGCCCATGTGGCCATTCCGAAAATTCACTTATAAACTGTTCTAGTCGAAGGTGTAGTCACCGTAATGTTTATCAAGCTTCTATTTAGTATCCTGAGGCGTTTTGCCTTTCTTAAAGTAATGTTTAACCAACACACGAAATTCTTTTTCGTCCATTTTTTGACTATCACTCTACTTCCTTGACTCGCACGAATGCCAAACACAAAGAAATAGACCAATATGGCTGAAACTTGGTGCGCGTTCTTTCCAAAGATGCTACTAACTAAACATGACCTCGATACGCGCCGGTTGTGCCATCTCTCGGACTTTGCACGGACTTTTCAAGCGCCTCTCGTAACAATGTCAAAAAATGAGCAACAAACACATTGTATAAGAACTGGTACTACAGCCCTGAGACAATAATGTGGTGTGACCTATTAGACGGTGTGCGTGTATATGCAGTGTGCACAAATTGCCCATGTGCTCTATATGGCAGTTTTCCACTGTAAAATTGGTTCAAATGGCTCTGAGCACTATGGGACTTAACATCTATGGTCATCAGTCTCCTAGAACTTAGAACTACTTAAACCTAACTAACCTAACGACATCACACACATCCATGCCCGAGGCAGGATTCCAACCTGCAACCGTAGCGGTCGCGCGGCTCCAAACTGAAGCGCCTAGAATCGCTCGGCCACATCGGCTGGCTTGTCACTGTAGTCGGAGGACATCAGTTGTATTACAGAATGGCACCAACCCTAGTCTGCAACTTTTTTCGAATTGCAGTATGAATGAACCATAATGCTCCATTTGCTTTAAAACATTAAAAACGGGAGGAGCCACAACAAACTCGTGACGTAGTACATGAGGAGAAAGCTTAAAACTTAACAATTCATAGTTTGCAATAAGAATAGAAAGCAGCTGATGTGCTGTGTCTACGTAATACGCCTTTATCTGCTTGTAGCCGCTGAAAAGGGACAAATTTACACAAAAAATACGAAGGGGTGTCCAAAAATAGCCGGAATAACTTTGCCGTGGAGGGAGCTTGTGTAGTAGGCATTTCTGCAGTTTAGGCTTTATAGCGCCACTGATTGACAGTTCAGTGCCACCTGTGTTGTCGACCTGGCTTTTCTGTTCATCTGCAGTGACTGTTTTTGGTAGCGCTGCTAGTTTTGGTTCAAATGCTTCAAATGACTCTAAGCACTATGGGACTTAACATCCCATACACTTAGAACAGCTTAAACGTAAGTAACCTATGGACATCACACACATCCATGACCGAGGCAGGATTCGAACCTGTGACGTAGCAGCAGCGCGGTTCCGGACTGAAGCGCCTAGAACCGCTCGGTCACAGCGGCCGGCTAACCAAGTTTTTCTTACAAATGTTCAATATGCAACTTTAGTTACACGGTACACGCTCAACCTAAAAACCAATTTTTCCCACTCACTGATTAACGCGTCCGGAGTAACAGAAGCAAATCGTTAGGTAGGACAGAATGGAGATATGATCTTATAAAAAAGTTGCATAGAAAAATATCGCGTGGTGTGAAGTCAGGTGAACGCGGAGGCGAGCGGGAAGCAGTAGTTCTGACATATTGACCATTATTAGGGACTTACACATTCAACGACTGACATACAAAGAGATGTCGATGGGGAGGGTCTCCGTCTTGTCGCGTTCTCCCTCTAATTGTGGAAACAGTCCCCTCTTTCAACTTATCTAGATAAGCCGCTTCTGTTACGGTACCTTCAGTGAAACAGGAGTGTTTCGCAAACTTGACTTAGCGGCATAACGCATGAAACTTTTAATTTTTGGAGTCTCTCTGTGAAATTGTTCAAGTTCATGAGGACATTCTGACTCCCAGATGCAGATACTACGGGTATCTACCTTCCCACTTAGAAGAGAAGTTGCCTCGTCACGATTAAGACAGCCACCTTCCCGATGCCACAAATCACTAGCACAGTTATAATGTATCTCATACTCATCTGGCGTTAAAGAGTGCACCAACTGTAAACAGTATTGGACGGGACGCATGCGTTACCGTTTTCTTCAAATCCTACACACTCTTGTCTTTGGCAACTGAAGTTCAAGACTTGCTGTCAGAACAGACTTCTTAGGACTACGAAAGTAAGGTGCTCCGACAAGGTCAACATTCTCTTGAGACACTTTTGGTCTTCCCGCGCTTTTCCCTCACACACATCAGGTCTTTCCGAATTGGCAATGTCACCCTCGGATGTTTTTGCCGTATGGGGGATCACTATTAAACTTCAAACAACACACTCGTAGAATTGAAATTTCAAATTCATTATTAGCAACCTGCAGAACACTATGCGCTAAGAGTCGCCATTTCGCTATGTTGCGGAAAAACAACAAAGCAGTAATCGCATCTGCGCTTATCTAAAACTGAACTACTCTTAAATTGTGACCTCGAACAAATACTCAGCAACGCTTGCAGTTGATACTATTAAAATTTATAACTGGGACATTCTCTTGTAGACGCCCCATATAATAAATATAGTGTCTAGTACTGACTGTTCTGATTTCACCAGAACTTTCTCACCATTTTTTATGTTTCACTAACTTAGTTACGTGGAGTAGTGAGTATGGAAGTCTGACAGGGCAGGTGTCAGTTAAATATACGGTTAGGAAGTTTATTACCGTAATATGTGTACCTTGGGAGGGAAAGGGTAAATGGTGCAGATACTGGCAAGTTTTACCCACAAGCTGGAAATCTGCAAGGGGTTGTCAGCTCCCCATCCTGCATACTCTGCGTACTGCATACGTCTGCAGGCAAGGAAGTGGAACCAGAATGTGTGCCCATCGCACTTATCGACCACCAGTGAGCATTCAGCCAAATGCAAGATTACCTCAACAAACTAAAAGCCCATTGTTGTTGTTGTGGTCTTCAGTCAAAAGACTAGTTTGATGCAGCTCTCCATGCTACTCTATCCTGTGCAAGCCTCTTCATCTCCCAGTAATTACTGCAACCTATATCCCTCTGAATCAGTGTATTCAACTCTTGGTCTCCCTCTAAGATTTTTACCCTGCACCTCTCCCTTGATGACATAAGCTGTCGCCAGCACACTGGTCGGCAAAGAGGTTGCAAGAAGATCGATAACAGGTGCTGAATCAAGCGCACCTATCAGGAAAGAGGCCAAAGACAGACTCGCAAGCAACGCGCTGCCAACGCCCTCTCAACCGCCAATATTCAGATCACCGCCACAGACTGGACGGCCCAGTCAGTCTCAATCAGGCAGCCCAGTCTCAGACAGAGTCAGCAGCAGTCGCAGACGGCTCAGTTACTAGCTCAGTCACTTTTCTAATTGATGTGTGTCAGATCATGTCACCGGCTACGAGAATGTAGTGTTTCTAGTGGGACTCGTGTGCGCCCCCGGTAGCTGAGTGGTCAGTGCGACAGAATGACAATCCTAAGGACCCAGGTTCGATTCTCGGCTGGGTCGCAGATTTTCTCTGCTCGGGGACTGGGTGTTGTGTTGTCCCAATCATCATCATTTCATCCCCATCGACGCTCAAGTCGCTGAAGTGGCGCCAAATCGAAAGATTTGTATCTGACGGGCGGCCCTAGTCACACGACATTTACACTGTTTTTAGTGGGACTTTTACTTCACCTGCGGTGAGGCTAACGTGTACTATTATGGAAGAGCTTGTACCACAACATATGGACTGGCTTCCTTGTTCTTATGAATAAAGAACCCTGTTAATACAACAGTGCAATTGTGTTGTACATAGAGGATACTGCCCACCAGACAACATCCTCTTCTTGCTTCCCAGGTACAAGACTCGACAGTGGCAACGAGGCGACACAAAACTACCAACCTTTCCATTCTTTTAGTCAGGTTGTACCACAGATTTCTCTTCTCCCCAATTCTATTCAGTACCTCCTCATAGTTACGTCATCTACCCATCTAATCTTCAGCATTCTTCTGTAGCACCACATTTCAAAAGATTCTATTCTCTTCTTGCCTAAACTGTTTATCGTCCATGTTTCACATCCATACATAGCTACTTTCTCTTCTCCCCAATTCTATTCAGTACCTCCTCATTAGATACGTGATCTACCCACCTTTTCAGGAAAGACTTCCTGACAATTCTATACTCGATGTTAGCAAATTTCTCTTCTTCAGAAACGCCTTTCTTGCCATTACCAGTCTATATTTTATATCCTCCTTACTTCGACCATCATCAGTTCTTTTGCTTCTGAAACACCAAAACTCATTTACTACTTTAAGTGTCTCATTTCCTGCTCGAATTCCCTCAGCATAACCTGATTTAATTCAACTACACTTCACTATCCTCGTTTTGCTTTTATTGACGTTCATCTTATATCCTCCCTACAGACCTGAGAAGCTTTACTTTTTCACAGGAAATTACTTAATCCACAAAACTGCGGACAATAGCCTTTCTCTGCTTTCAGTATTTCGGCTGTAAAACTTCCAGCTACCTTCGGAGCGACTCGCAAAGACAACCTTTCAGGCCCGCTCCTCTTTACATCGGTTTCCTCTGTATTTCCGTAATTTTATGGTTCAAACTAGAACCCTGGTTACTGAACTGCAAAATCAAACTCACAAAAGACACGACTAAAATTTTCAAGCATTGACGGTACGGGCTGGTGGTGGATGGGAGTGACCACAAACAAAATAAAAGACGCGGAACTACTACCCTAGGGTGAAACACTCAAAATATCTAGGGCTCACACTGGATACATCGATGCCTTGGAACGCACACACAAATGCAACTTCACCAAATGCCAGAATCACGTGAAATATAATATAATTAATACAGGACGACTGAACAAAGTCAGCAGCTTTCATCTGCTATCTTGTCTACTTCTGGTGTGACATTAGTTGCGCGAGAGATGGAGTAGTCTCCAGAAAATGCAGTGTTCCTCATGGATGAAAAATGCTCCTTTCGCAAAAGACTGACAAAATGAGATACGAGCTGCCGCAGTCTACCTTCCTCAGCACCTTTAAAAATTTTGCCAAAACTTTTAGTATGCGAACAAATTCGAATTTTTTTTTAATATGCAGTTTACCTTAGACTACCACAAGCTAACTGTAAGTCACTCATACTCACTACACCATCGCTGTAAGTCTCAGATATCCATCCACTCCCACTTGTCCTTTCTCTCTCACGCATTCAGCCCCTCATTGTCATTACCTCTTCGTGTTTCGCTATCTCCCGTGTCATAGCCACAGTCCCCTTCGTTCTGCCCTACTACTTCTCTCACTGTTACTGTCTCTCTCTTGCTCTCTCTGCCCGCAATTATCTCATTTCTTCCTGCCCACAGCTGCTCTTCCTTCTCACAGTCACTGGCGTTGTCTTCCTCGTTGTCACTGCCATATACTCTGTCTCTCATTCCACCACCACCGTGTCCCTCTCTTTGTCTCACATTGCCATTGTCTTCTTCGCTCCTTCTATAACACAACCACTTTCTACTATCTTCCAGTATTTCTTACTTTTCCGTCTCTTTGCCACTGACACTGTCCTTCTCTCTCAGCATAAAAAGAAATCACGAACACATTCGCACGCCAAAATTTTTGGAAAATTTTTTAAAGTTGCTAAGGATGGTAGAATGAGGCAGGTGGTACCCCGTTTTCAGATATAGTCTTTTAAAACGGAGCATATTAGCCTTTTTTGTGCTTGTTCCCGAATTTTCCCTGCTGCAGCAGCGCATGTAATTCATATGAAAAGATATGTATTGGTCAGTAAAATTTAGTTATACCAGGGTTGTCCAGAAAGTAAGTTCCGATCGGTCGCTAAATGAAATGCACAGTGAAAACCAGAAACATTTTATTCACAAGAGTTAGCTACACTTTCCAGATACTTCTCTACATAGTCACCGCTCCGACTTATACATTTGTTGCAACGTTATACCAAATTTCCATCATCATCGTCATAGAAGGCAGCCGCCTGTGCTTTGCGATAATTCTCTATGCTGGTCTATAGCGCATAGCCTGCGCCCAAGTGTTGTCTTCGTATCCAGCGTTTCATGTGAACAGATATGATACTCAGGGGGAGCCAATTCGGACTGTGTTGTGGGTGATCGAACACTTCCCATCGAAAAGGCTGCAGGAGCGTCTTCACTGCCCCTGCAGAGTGCGCCTGAGAGTTGCCATGGAGAAGGAAGTGCGTGGCAGTTGTGATAGGTGGGCTGCATTCATTAAGGCGAAGCCTCTCAGCGGGCCCTCCTTGGCGGGAGACATCGTTGTTCCAGGCACCTTTACTCGCTCACAGTGCGCTCACAACTGAAAAGAGCGCCTTGATACAATCGACGTTCATACTAGAGACACTACCCAACACATCTGTCCAAAGCTTCATCCGGTTTACACTGTGGTGTCCATTTCGCGACCGATCGGAACTTACTTTCTGGACAGCCCTCATAATTTATTTATGTGAAATTGAGATAATACAAAATAAAGTTTATACGTCAGAACGGATTCTATTGGCAAAAAAAAAAAAAAAAAAAAAATGCACGTGCTTAGTACTACAACATGAGATTCCCATGTGATAACTGAGACATTTTCAGCCTATTTCTCCATCCTACGTCACTTTATAAAGTATTTTTTCGCTTCACACAGCGTTTTACATCCGTATTTTACATGTAAAGTTAGGGTAACTTTGAACCTCTATAGCTCGGAAACAGATAAAGGTATGAAAAAAAGTTTCAAGTTTGTTTGAGATTGGGATCTTAGAAATACATTGTAAAAATTATAGCCATTTGCTGTGCATGCTGTCTCGGAGCCCACGGCTGGATTTGGGTACCCAAAAAAAGAAGTTTTTGGGCTGTTTCTCGATAACAGATAAAGATTTTTCAAAAAGGGGGGGGGGATGACTGTTCTAGATAAGTGCCCAGAAAATAGACCGTTGAAAGTTGAGCACTTTGCTGTTGTTATTTATTATTTAGATTTCGCTTCATACTGGATTTTAGGCACAGAAGTAAGATAACTTTGAAACTACGTATCTTGTAAACGGATAAAAATAATACCAAAGTTTTCACAGTTGTTTGAGATCGGGATCTTAGGAACACATCGTAAAAATTTTAGCCATTTGGTGCGCATAGTTGTCTTGGAATTCTCGGCTGGGATTTGGTCCATATAGGCATGCGTTTTCAAGTACAGAGATATGTAAACAGGCAACGCCTGTACAAGACAAGTGTCTGGCGCAGTTGTTAGATCGGTTTCTGCTGCTACAATGCCATGTTATCAAAATTTAAGTGAGTTTGAACGTGGTGTTACAGTCGGCTCACGAGCGATGGGACACAACGGTTCCGAGGTAACGATGAAGTGTGCATTTTCCCGTACGACCATTTAATGAGTGTACCGTGAATATTAGGAATCCGGTAAAACATCAAATCTCCGACATCGCTGCGGCCGGAAATTTTTTTTGCAAGAACGGGACCAACGACGACTGTAGAGAATCTTCAACGTGGCAGAAGTGCAATCCTTCCGCAAATTGTTACACATTTCAGTGCTGGGCCATCAACAAGTGTCAGCATGCGAACCATTCAAAGAAACATCGTCAATATGGGCTTTCGGAGCCGAAGGCCCATTCGAGTACCCTTGACAGCAGGACACAAAGCATTACGCCTCGGCTGGACCCGTCAACAGCAACATTGGACTGTTGATGACTGGAAACATGTTGCCTGGTCGGACGAGCCTCGTTTCAAATTTTTTCGAGTGGGTGGACGTGTACGGGAATCGAGACAACTCCATGAATCCATGGACTTCGCATGTCAGCGGGGGACTGTTGAAGCTGGTGAAGATTCTGTAATGGTGTAATACATGTGCAGTTGGAATGGTATGGGACCCCAGATACCTCTAGATACAATTCTGATAGGTGACACGTACGCAAGCATGCTGTCTGATCATCTGCAATCATTCATGTCCGTTGTGCATTCCGATGGAATTGCCCAATGCAACACCCACACATCCAGAATTGCTGCTGAGTGGCTCCAGGAACACTCTGCTGAGTTTTAACACTTCCGCTGGCCATCAAACGCCCCAGACGTGAACACTGTTGACCATATCTGGGATGCTTTGCAAGGTGCTGTTCAGAAGACATCTCCATCTCCTCGTACTCTCAAGGACTTACTGACAACCCTGCAGGATTCATGTCGTCAGTTCCCTCTAGCACTACATCAGACATTAGTCGAGACCGTGCGGCACTTCTGTGTGCTCGAGGGGGCCCTACACGATATCAGGCAGGTGCACCCGTTTCTTTGGGCCTTCAGTGTGTCTGTTCAACGACGAAAAGCTAACTTTGTTTTATCCTTTGGAGACGACACTTCAGTTTAATCATGTCAGTGTAACATAAGGCTTCGTCTCTTTTCATCAGGCACGTCTTATCGAATTCGAAGCCCACGTTCTGTTTATATTATTTCGTACTTTATTGTTTACAAGATGTAGATTGCTCTGTAGCTGTTTTTCGTTTCCTTTTTCCTGAAAGATCTGAAGACGGTCGTTATGGCCCGAAATCCATAGCATGACTACATTTTTTTGTGGTCATAGACTGAAATTATGGAAACGAATTCTGTAGTTCTTGGAACACTGTTTTTATTCGCGAGTATGTCTCATTTTGTAAAACACACGAAGTAATCCTATGACAGTTGCGAACTTCAAGACAAAATAAATTTTAGCCAGATCTATGCGCAGAATTATTATTATTTATCGTTCAACGTGGAGTTAAATATGCTGTACCAATAAGTGTTAATTAAAAAGATAAGGAAAAAGTAAACGTAATTTTGTTAATTGCAGAATCAACAAAGGGTACAAAATAACTTTAGATTTGTTAGAAGGAAATTTCAGTTTTGAACATAAATTTCTGCCTGAGAGAGCTTGCTTTCCACATCAGTTCATTACAGAAGTATCTCGTTTGGCTGAGTTTTACTTCTTGGCTGAATTCCAAGGTTCCGCGGCGACAGTGGCTGCCTGTGCGGGTATTGGACGATCTTGAATTTGAAGCCGACGACAGCAGATTTTTTTATCCGTCGGTTCCTGGCGATAATCCGACTATTGTCCTCCTGGTATTATTATTGTCGAAGCTTC
The DNA here is from genome assembly GCF_021461395.2 of Schistocerca americana. Taxonomy (NCBI): domain Eukaryota; kingdom Metazoa; phylum Arthropoda; class Insecta; order Orthoptera; family Acrididae; genus Schistocerca; species Schistocerca americana. The sequence goes on from NC_060127.1 coordinate 119,137,674, forward strand.
AGTGCTGTAGCATTTCAATCTGCAGACGAGTACAGCGTTTAAAACGCCGCAAGTTAGTTGTTCACTCGGTATATGGACAACTGGGTGTGCGTTGCCACAGTCCGTCCTAATTACGATATCGTAGTTGTTTATGCAGTTGGACAGCGCAATTCCCAGCTTATTCGCAGTCGCTGTGCGTGTTTGTGCTCTTCATATTATGATGGATGAAATATGCTCATAAATTAAGGATACTGCTGATACTTGGTGAAACAACGCTGGTGGGCGGTTTGGGGGTTTAAATCACCTCGGGGTATTACCATGCGGTGCATTTGACCTGCGGTTGTCACACGGTGGCGCAGGTAGCAGTCCACATACGCGGAGGTGTGCTGGTGCATGTCAGAGTACGCTGCAGCGAGTAAGTGTGCAGACGCTTTCAGACGTGATAATGGTGACTGTGGGTTGAAAATGGCTCAAAGAACACATATTGATGACGTTATGAGGGGTAGAACACTAGGGCGACTGGAGGCTGGTCAAACACAGCAGGTCGTAGCACGGGCCCTCCGTGTGCCACAAAGTGTGATCTCACGATTATGGCAACGATTCCAGCAGACAGGAAACGTGTCCAGGCGCTACAGTACGGGACGTCCACAGTGTACAACACCACAAGGAGACCGATATCTCACCATCAGTGCCCGCAGACGGCCACGGAGTACTGCTGGTAACCTTGGTCGGGATGTTACCGCAGCCACTGGAACAGCTGTCTCCAAACACACAGTCTACAGACGACCGAACAGACATGGTTTATTTCCCCGGAGACTTGCAAGGTGCATCCCACTGACCACTGGTCACAGGAGAGCTCGTAAAGCCTGGTGTCAAGAACACAGTACATGGTCAGTGAAGCAGTGGTCCCACGTTATGTTCACGGACGAGTCCAGGTATAGTAGAACAGTGATTCCGGGTTTTCATATGGCGTGAACCAGGAATTAGATACCAACCCCTTAATGTCGTTGAAAGGGATCTGTATGGAGTTCGTGGTTTGATGGTGAGGGGTGGGATTATGATTGGTGTACGTACACCCGTGCATGTCTTTGACAGAGGAACTGTAACAGGTCAGGTGTATCGGGACGTCATTTTGCACCAGTGTGTCCACTTTTTCAGGGGTGCAGTGGGCCCCACTGTCCTCCTGATGGATGATAACGGACGGCCCCACCGAGCTGCCATCGTGGAGGAGTACCTTGAAACAGAAGATATCAGGAGAATGGCCTGCCTGTTCTCCAGACCTAAGTCCCATTGAGCACGTCTGGGATGCTGTCGGCCGACGTATCGCTGCGCGTATTCAACCTCCTACGACACTTCAGGAGCTCCGACAGGCGCTGGTGCAAGAATGGGAGGCTATACCCCAGCAGCTGCTCGACCACTTGATCCAGAGTATGCCAACCCGTTGTGCGGCCTGTGTACGTGTGCATAGTGATCATATCCCATATTTATGTCGGGGTACATGCGCAGGAAACAGTGGCGTTTTGTAGCACGTGTTTCGGGACGGTTTTCTGGACTATCACCAATACCGTGGACTTACAGATCTGTGTTCTGTGTGTTCCCTACGTGCCTATGCTATTAGGGCCAGTTTTGTGTAGTGTCACGTT